>NC_060269.1:80056228-80356228 GCF_021613505.1 Equus quagga
CGGCACCGGCGTCCTGGGCGCCGCCTCCCCGCACCGTCGGGCCGCCGCCGCCGCGCCCCGCGCCCGCCGCCCCGTCAACTTCTGGCCGCCGCGGCCGCTCTGCCGCCGCTGCCGCCGCCGCCGCGGGACTTTTTTTTTCCCTCTCGCTGCTCGGCGGCCGCTGGAATTTTTTTTTTCACTTGCCCTCTCCAGCTCCCACTAGTGATTGGAGACTGAGAGCCAAGTACTTAGCGGAGGGATTACACTTCTCCACGCGCTTGGAGCGGCCCCAGCGCCGCCGCCCGGGCGAGGCGTGGCGAGGGCAGCGGGAGCCCGCGCCTCACGCCCGCACCGCGCCCGGCCCGGCCCGGGCTGCCTCCCCGCGCTGCGGCCGCCGCTCAGGGCATCGCTGCGGTTTCGGTCCTGGGTGCCTGCTCGGTCGTGTGGAGAAGGGGCTTCAACGCAACCTAGGTTTGATGAACAAAGGTTCGCGGAACGGCTGTCCTTGGAGAGCTGGAAGGGGCTCCCGAAGATGACCGAGTGCAGTGGGTTTCAACTTTTCAGGGCCATTCACACTTTTCAGAAGTTGATACAACGTTGACACACCTCATAAAAAATACTCATATACATCAAATTATGCCTGCAGTTCTGGACGGGGGCGTTAGGAACCCTGAAAGATACATAGTTGGGCCGCCTAGGGAAATGAAATATTTCCTTTCTTCAAATAAAACTGTGAAAAACAAACAAAAACAAGCAAACAAAAACTAATAAAAAGAAAACCCCTGCCATTTGTATATGATGAAACTTTACAATTAGTAGTGTTTATTTTGGAGAAGGATGTAACGTCTTTACTTTGTGGTCTCCTTGCTAAATCTTTAAGTGTTGAAACATTCTCTAAGGAGGTGAATATAAATTAAGCTAGTCCACAGCCTCTCAGGAGACTTGGGGAGAATTGTTAACTTTTTAAAATCAGCCATTTTGCCAATTCTATCTCCCTGGGAGCTATCGAATGACTTCCAAATATTTTTTTCCTCCCAGTGACTTTCAGCTGCCTATCCTCCAGAATTAATTTCCTCCTTTTGTTAAATTTTTCCGTCTTCCAAATATATTGATAAACCCTCTCTAGTCACCATCAAGCGTGCGATTTTTAAATAATACAATTTCACTTTGAAATAGTGTTCCAATTTTCTTCACGTCTATTTCTATGGTCTATTTAATTCTTAGCCTACATTTTCTTTCAACTCTTCCCTTTTCTTAAAATATTCCCATTAAAACTTTTTATGTTAGACATTAAATATAACCCCTTGAACTTAATAGGAAACTAAATTCAATTGTGTAAAAGTTTATTTTATGCAGCTCCCACTTGGGAGCAGGTCATGCCCCAGGCATATATTGATGAGTCTGTGAAATGTAGCACATAGTACCCAGAGAAATGTTAGGGTCCCCTCTAAAGTCTGTTTGCCCCATAGTGTATCTGAACCCTAATATTATCAGGACTAACCTGCATTCTGGTTCCTGGTGCCAGATTGAAAGTAGAAAGTTCTGTGTAACAGGATACTAGAAATTTTTAAAATAGGTAGTGTTTGTCATTGACATTATCTTGCCTCCCTTATTCAAACTCCATTCTAGTCCCTGGTCCCAGTACTCATTTTATTGTCCCAAGAATCCCAAGGTAGAAGACACCCATTTAACCCTCACCCCAAGTCCTCTCTGCTCCTAAATTACCTTCCTCATGCTCCTCAAATTTCATATCATCCCATCCTCTGACATTAACTAGGTTTAAAGGAAGAAATCTGATTGAAGCAACTTCTTCTACTGTGTGAATTACTAACTTTTATATGACAGATATATTTTTTCCTCTTAGACTTCTAGTCCTCACAGACTATAGCAAAATAAATCAGACACTATGGGAAAAGTGTTGGCACAGAGTGTGTTTGGGTTATCCACATCTTTTCAGAAGCTGTACTAAGGATGGCTTTCCTTAGCTTAATTCTATTTGGCAAATATCCTTCTAAGCATCTGCTGGACATAAGACACTGATCCAGGGAATACAGGCATCTCTGGGTGGGGAAGATAGATTCCATTCCAATTAAATTACAATTATAGAATTTTTTTTTAATTATTAGATATTTTTAAAAAGTCCAAATCAGAAGAATAAAGAAATTTCCATGGGGTGCATGTGTGTGTGTGTGAGGAAGATTGTTGCTGAGCTAACATCTGTGGCCAATCTTATTCTTTTTGCTTGAGGAAGATTGTTGCTGAGCTAACATCTGTGCCAATCTTCCTCTAGTTCGTACATGGGATGCCTCCACAGTGTGGTTTGACAAGCGATGCTAGGGCCACACCCGGGATCCAAACCTGTGAACCCCAGGCAGCCAAAGTGGAGCGTGTGAATTTCACCACTACACCACCAGGCCAGCCTCCCAGGTTTTCATTTTTCAAAAAAACACTCTGGTTGGGAGAGAATCACAAAACATGCCAATCAAGCAAACCTTGTTGAGGTGGGGCTTAGAAGGAGCATTATCAATAGGCAGGGATGGGGAATCTGGAGTATAAGCCATTCAACAATCAACATTTATTGAGTATCTATGACATACCACTACCTGATGTTTGAGATTCAAACCCTGTCCATCCCTTCTTGAAACTGACAGGAGAAGAGACAAGCTATATATATATATATATATATATATATATATATATACACACACACATATATATATTAATTAGAACATGTGAGAAGTATGGTAATCAATACTTGAACACACAATTGTTGGAGCACAGAAAAAGGAAATATTCTGCCCGGGAATGTCAGGAGAAACTGCACAGAGATCACCTTTTCTCACGGTCCTGAGGTATCTTTAGAGATCAAAGGATGATTAGAAAGAGAATAGCATCCTAAGCAAAGGGAACAGTATGAAAAAGCATAGTGCATTTAGGAGCAGCTGGTAGCTCAATGCTCCTACCCCAGTTCTGAGGAGAAGATGCAGCAGGTGACTCAGACTGGGCAGGGTTCAGGAATGGCCTTGTCAGATATGCTGTAATAGGTTTGTCCTCGTTAGGTGATGGGGAAGCATTAGAGATTTTTAAACCCAGGAGTTAATGGTAGATTTGGATCTTCAGATCATTTAGAGGTACCTAGAGGGGGAGAAATGGAAGCACAGAGCCAATTAGGAGTCTGTCACGTAGAGTGAAGATCTGAACCAACATAGTGACATGGCCTCCAGGACCACCAGCAGACTTGAAAGACACTTGGATGGAGAACGTTGTAGAAGCCTATTCCCTGCTTTGCCGCCTGGGATGGTGGTGCTTTTAAAGAAAGTAGGGACCACTGGGGGAGGAGCCATTGGGAAGATGAGGGGGGGGGGGGGGGGGGGGGGGGGGGGGGGGAGAGAGGCTTGGTGGAATGACAAATTTGGGCAAAAGCACAATTTCTTTTTTATCCAATTGTAAAAGTAAATCATCTAAAAGTTCCAAATGTCTCAGGAGAGGACACCAGGGCAGCAAAAGCAAGAACTCTCAAAGAATTCTCAGGCTTCTTTCCCATTAAGGAAGACATTCTCCCAGCTCTGCTATTTGGGGAATTTACACGTAGCAAATAGGGCATAGCTGAGAAACCCAGTGATTTGGTGAGCTCGCTTCTGTGCTGTCAGCTTCCCCTTCCTCCAACTGTTTCTTCATCCATAACCTTCCTCCCACATCTTTCCCTCTTCCACTTCCCCCTCTTCCAAAACCGTAAAGGATCTGCCCACCATTAAGATTTTATTATAAATCGAGGCGTCCTATGTTAAGTATCATTCTAGAATGTGTGCTTTTGAGTCATTTCTCCCTAAATGGGGAATAAAAGATTGTCTCTTTGAGATATTTTAAGAATCAAGTGAAAGAAATATTTCAGCAAAAGGAAGAAATCGACTCTTTCCCTGTGATTCCTACCGCCGTGGTTGTCTTATAACCCACTGCTAACGCATCGACTTGCCATACATGAAATAAGAGATTAAACCTCTTAACCACCAGAGTATATAAATTCTTACTTGTTAATATGAGAATGTGTAAGTATTGGTGAAACATGTAGCTTCTATAATAAAAGCCAAATTTATTGAGTCTTTACCATGTGTTAGGCAACTACTAAGTACTTCACACGTATTAACACATTGAGGTCTCATAGTAAGGTTGTACTGTTCCATTCCCATTTTACAGATGAGGAAATCGAGGCACAGAGTTGTTAGAGAGCATGCAAAGCGGAAGAGGCAGGATATGAAGCCAGGCAGTGTGGGTGGCTACAGCACCTCCAGCTTATTCAGTGAACTAAACTACTCTATGGCAGGGAGAACATTTTTAAGTACCCAACGAACAAACACTGGACAAAAATACCTAAAGATCTTGAATCTAAGATAATGTGTGAGCCTGACCCTAGAAATTGTGGAAAGGCAAAGTACTTGATTCCTCTATATTTTGTTAAACAGTTTCTTGAGCTCCTTGGAAAGGTAACAGCTGGGGAAAAGCTGGTGATGCCAGGAACATGGGAAGCAGTAGGATCTGTGGCTTTTAAAATTCCCACTCCCACTCCTGGGTCTGCATTTAATGCCCTTGGCGAGGCCCTCTGCCAAGTCATGAACTTCTTGAGGACCCTCCCCTATCTTTTATTACTCTCTTTAGCCTTGTTTTTTTTTTTTTAACACAACCACTTTTGCTAGCTAGATATGGGTGAGTTTAGCTCAAAATCAGATTTTCTTTCATGTTGTATAGCAGATTGCATCAAAGGTCATGAGATTCCATCACAAGCTTTCAAGCAGACGTAGAGATGGGATATGACAGAGCAGGTTCCTACAGTGGGTAGGAGGGCAGACCAAAAATCTCTAAGACCCCTTTCTACTTTCTGAACCTATATTTAACATAACTAATGTGAATAATTTAAATATTAATACAAATATCAACATAAATGTAATTTATATAATTTATACAAATATTCATGTTAATAATATTAATATGACTGTTAAATAATAAATATTAATATGAATGAATATATTGCTGATAATTCATTCTGGTGCATAAAACATCAGTTGTAATCTCTCAATTAAAATACACATCAAATTACTCCCATCCTTTTCCTAAAGCTTCTACTCTATTTTCTGCTGTTCTCTTTATTTTCTTTTATGTAGAACTGTAATTAGACATAGGAAAAAATAACAAACATTCTAGTTCTATAACAAATTAATGTTGTTTAGTATGTAAGTTCAAGAAAAATAGAATTTCTCAATTGAAACAGAAACAAGCCATGAAAAAAATCTGAAGTAGAAATGCTAAAATGATTTTACTTTCTTTTGCTGTCAGCATTGTTCCAATTTTTCTTAATAAATGAAGATATAATACCCACCTATTTGTATGCAGCCACATTATCCAGGGCCTGATACAAATTAATCCTTTTGAAACTGGATTTAAATACAATGTCATTTCAATTTTCAAAACTTTTTCTAAATTCTAAAGCCCAAGCGTCTTTTTCTCTGAACCATTCTGATCCATATACCTACCTAATTCCTAAAACTGGAAAATTAGGGAAACTTTTTGCAACAAAACTTATAAAAAGTAATTCTTACATCTGTTTCTTTGGAGTCTCATGTTCCTGATGACTTTTTCCTTCTAAAATGATTTGCCAACCTTGGAACTTCTCAGTGTTTTCCTGACTCACAGTATATTTACAGTGTGTGCCTCAGGAAGAAATATACAGCAACTATTTCCTTCAGTACTAGAAAAAAGAACAGAAAACTTAGGGAATAAAAACACATGAAGAGCAAGTCTCCAATTAAACTACCTGAAAACAATGGGTTTTGGCTCATTAACTAAAAGCCTATTCTATCCAACGTATGTTCTTAAATTAATAGAATTGTTTTAAGCTAGTGGAGGAAAGAAATTTAACCTCTGTTCCATGAATTCAGAGACTGCTTTATATGAATGTATAAAGATTTAACACTGTGTTAATGTTAGAACTAGTATTGAGTATAAGCGCTTAACTAAAAGAAGACATTTTAGGGATTACTTGTTGACATTCCTAATTATAAGAATATCGTAGGCATTGAAATGATACACTGTGGGGATATTCATACTAGAGCACTGAAGGCTATATAGATTTCCATACCACAAAATAAAATAGCTAAATCGATGGTTTCCGGGGCATACTTCAGGATAAAGCCACAGCTCTCCTTGGCAACATTCAACAAATCATGAAGTTTCACACTGCTGTTGATGTTAAGGAAAATGACAGAACCAAAGTCTAAGGAGGAAAGAACCAAAAGAGAAAAGAAGTCCTCCAAATAACAAAAAATAACAGGAATGAGGAAGCGAAAGATTAAGGAAGGAAATTGAAGAAACTATGTTCTAAAATATATCTTTTCTCTCTGGCAGAATTCTATTTTAACACGTAGAGCAGATCTGTGATTTGGTTAAGTAGCACTATTCATTAAGTAGAGCTAGATATTTACATAGTAAGTCAGAATACGTGAAATGTTGAAGATCTGATTATAATTCACCTGCTTACAAAATCTCGACGTTCCTGTTTGCCTACAAAGTAAGTCCATGCATCCCAGTAGACCTTCCGGGCCCATCACAATCTGACCTCAGCATCCTTTTCCAGCACATCTCCTGCCAAACACTGCAGACTCACAGGCTGCTTGCCAAACGTCTTCACACCTCCCACAATTTCTCCTGGCTGGGATGCCGTCTGGCGCCCTGACCGCTATCCCTTCGTCATCCAACATTCACCTTCTAGATCCTAGTCAAATGTCTTTTCTTTCATAAAATCTATCTTCATTTCCCCAGGCTTATTAGTCACTCCTTCTCACACTTCAGCATTACCATTCTCGTATATTTTATAGCTTTTTATATTCTTAACACGCAGCACGGTGCCTAGCACGTAAGAGGTGCTCTATATATCTTTGCTGTTGAAGGAGGATAGAGCTATAAAACTTCACAATTATGTTAGAATCATGAGGCTGGATTCTAGAACCATCTGTAGATTCCCAGTTGTATTGGCCACTCAAAAAGTTCCTATGAAACAACATCCTGAAAATGGTGTATAACAAGCAGCAGGATACATGGAGTTTTGTTGGGGATTTATAAAAGCTGAAAAATAGGGGAAAAATTTTAAATGAAGGAAAAAACACACAAGGTTATTTACCATGAGGCCAGGGCAAGCAACGGCCAAGCACAAAATTGCCAGACCAACCTGAGTAGTAGTTGGGTTGGGTGTAGGATGAGGAGGGTGTGGGCTGGAATTTCAGTCAGGCATGGGAGTTACCGTCTCGGGGATAAAATTGCTTCATTTCTGGCTCAGGAATTCAAAAACTATTGTCTTAGTCCATTCAGACTTCTATAACAAAAATACCATGGGCTGGGTGGGTTAAACAACAGGAGTTTCTTTCTCACAGTTCTAGAGGCTGGGAGTCCAGGATCAGGGTGCCAGCAAGGTGGAGTTCTGGTGAGGGCTCTCTTCTAGGTTGCAGATGACTGACTTCTCATTGTATTCTCACATGGCAGAAAAAGAAAGTGACTAATCTCATTCAGGAGGGCTCTACCCTCATGACCTAATTACCTCCCAAAGGCCCAATCTCTTAATCCCATTAGGGGTTAGGATTCAACATCTGAATTTGGGGGTCACAAATATTCAATTCATAACTATCATCTGTGAGTATTAGAAAAGAGTAATCAAATCATCATACTGCTGAGAATGTTGAGAGATTTTCATAGCATTCGTATCTGAACAAGATGTGATGTTCCAAGATGTTTCCTGATGCAAATGAAAGCTCCTTGAGGACACAGACACACGATTAGTAATCTGGCACCTGGCACATATAAGGATTTGATAAATACATGAGGACTGATAAATAATATAAGATGACAATTAATATCAATTTCACAGCATTACTGTTTCAAACACAAAGTGCTCTTATACAGGAAAAAGGACAGATTGATTCTTCTCACATGCATTTCTATTACAGACCAAATAAAATAAAATTGGGGGTGAACTGAAATAAAAATAAACACAATAATTTTATAGAAATAATGGCTATTATCTGTTGATTGCTTCTATGTACCAGGTACTATAGCATTTACTTTGTTATCTTATTTAATCATGAATACTATTAACACCATCATTTTTTTGATGAAGAAAATGAAGTTTGATGAACAAAATTAAGTAAACTTGGGGCCAGCCTGGTGGCGTAGTGGTTAAGTTCGTGTGCTCAGCTTCAGTGGCCCATGGTTCGTGGGCTCATATCCTGGACTCGAACCTACACACCACTCATCAAGCCATGCTGTGGTGGCATCCCACATACAAAATAGAGGGAGATTGGCACAGATGTTAGCTCAGGGCCGATCTTCCTCACCAAAAAAAGAAAGAAAGAAATTAAGTAAACTTGTACAGAGCAAGTATATGATGGAGTGGATATTTAAACCCAGGTTTTTTACAGAGTAGAACTCACATTCTTAACCACAACACCCCTCTAGACCTTCTGAATACTGCCACACATTTATCTATAATTAACAGTGCAAGCTAATGCATGGATTGAGTAAAGTACTTCTAACTGAATCTATCATTTTGTTCTTTTTCCTGTTAGTAATGTCTTCCTACAACCATGGACTTATCTTAGAATGTTGTTCTACTATGAAACAAAAAGAGGTAAACAGTTAATGATTGAGGATACTCTACCATCTGTGTCACTGCCTTAAAGTTACTTCACTGCTGTTACCTACAGACATGATATCTCAGACCGTGAAACGTTAATGACAGAGCTATCATGCAGATACCACAGAGGACATTCGATATCACTTGATGTTAAAGATACCATTTTTATGCTTGATTGAAATTCCAGTACTAACAGAGAGTGAGGAAATATTTTACCTTAGCATCTCCCTTTCCTTCTCTTGAAAGTTTTCAAGCATTGCAATTATATTGAATTTTATTTCAGTTTTCTCCTTTACTAGTTGCTAAATTTCCTGAGGTTTGGGCTATATTTTTGCATTTTTGTGTCTCCAGCATTTAACACACTCTGTAGCATATTAACCAACATTAATACATGTTTAATAAATAGATAAATCATGCAATTTGAATCCCACTTTGGCATCGTACTATGTTTTTCTGACCTCTATGTATTGGAGACAGGTAGATAGATATCAGAATTGAGGAATAAATGAAGCAAAACCATGCTGGTACTCTAACATGAGTCCTGAAACAGGGACAGATCATCCTTCAGACTCCAAGTATCAGCCCTGCATGAGAGAGGCCTCGAGCTGACAAGAAGCCTGGTACATCAGCAACAGTAGTCTACCGCGCACATCACACAGAAACCAGAGATGGTATGTTGAGCGACGCTAACAAGCCAAAGGACACTGAACAAGCATGAAGAATATCCTGTGGGCGGTGAGAAACCTCCTTGGAGAAAGGCTACTTTTGCTTTTGAACACTGGTTAATAAAGCTGCCACTTATGCTGCCCAAGTCACTGTACTTTGAGGAGAAAGGAATTGAGGCAATTGACACAAGTTAATGATTGTGAGGGCTTTTAATGACTTTCAAATTATTCAGTAGAACATTTCACATGAATTATTACTGTATCTGCAACTCATAATCTCAAAGTTACTGATATTCATGCTTTTACACTTAGCAACTTAACATTTTTGTGTTGTTACACAGAATTTTCATCATGAAAGCAGTTAATTTTATGTATAATATACATAAAATTAGTATAGAGGTAGCCAAGGTATTAACTAAGATGTTGTTCTGTGACTGCTATTGTTGTTTTAATGACCTTCACGTTCCAGGATGACGTCTCCTTGAGAGTATGATAGAATATAGCGCATGTGATGCTCACAGGGAGGTGACAAGGTTAGGAATCCAATTATCTACAAGCTTTACTATCTATTACACCAAAAAGACATTAACCTCAGAATTCCATTCTATTTTATCGCTTTACTTCTCAATTAATAATAGTTTGTAGGCATTATTTCAGCATACCTATGAGAGAATAGACTTCTCATTTGAAGATTCCTAAGTTTTACTATGTTGTTAAAAAGCAGCATTTGTTTCTATATAACCATGACCAGACTGGACTCTATTCAACCATATTCCTTACACATAATACAGTCTTGATACAGTAGCAGATGGAAAGCCCTGATACCAAGATTTCCTTTTCTTTTTTTCTTTATTTTTTGAGGAATATTAGTCCTGAGCTAACTACTGCGAGTCCTCCTCTTTTTTTTTGCTGAGGAAGCCTGGCCCTGAGCTAACATCCGTGCCCGTTTTCCTCTACTTTCTATGTGGAACGCCTACCACAGCACGGCGTGCCAAGCGGTGCCATGTCCGCACCTGGGATCCGAACCAGCGAACCCCAAGCCTCTGAGAAGCTGAATGTGTGAACTTAACTGCTGTGCCACCCGGCCGACCCCCTAGATTTCCATTTCTTTAAAACTAACTCAGGAAATGATTTAGGTCCTAGGTCTGACTAATTTATATAATGTATATTTATAATATGTCAATATAAATATAACCGATATGGAAATGAAAGAAGATTCAGACAGTTGAATCCCCCATAGCCTGGCTATGTAGTTCTATAAGTATAGGGAATTCATTAAACTGCAATTCACAGGAATTTTTCATAATATCTTGTCTGTTTTAGTTTTTGTTTTCTTTTGAAGCAAGGTCTTACCAAATGCTTGAGTCATAGTCTGTTTTGTTGCAGTCATTTGGGTGTTACTGTGAAGGAGAAAAACTAATGACTACAGCGGGGAAAAAGAATTGATGTGTCATGAATTATGGCCCTGGTTACACTTCTACTTTAACCGTAATCATGTGTTCAAACAAAACAGTTCTGCATTTGAATGTCCACAATCGTATGCATATTATAAACATCTCATCTTTCACCCAGGCTCAGCCAACACTCGCATTTGTTGACATTCATCATCAAGGAATAAAGTCTTATTAAACAAATAATTATCCTTCATAAGAGAATAGAAACAGAACCCTGATTCATAAACACTCATTAACACTTCCAGTTGCAATGATTAACTAACATTTTTGTTTAATCTTAAAATAAGTAAAACTTTATGACATGCTAATCATTTATTTAAAACTTTCTCCCTTATCTCTCAAAGGCTTATCTTCTCCTAGTGTTTGCCCTGGGTGGCTGATACTATTGATTTTGCCTTTAACAAATGTTTGTATTCCTCACCTGTGGCATTCCAATATAGCCATGAAGTATACATTACATCTCTTTTCCTAGATCGTATTCTAGTCCGTGTAATCTCCTCCTCCATGTTTTTTTTCTCATAGAGGGATTTCTAAGATTTAGGATTCACTTTAATGTACAGCATATTCTTTCACTTTGGTTTTCCTATTGAAACCATGTATTTTCATAGAAAACACATTAGTAACTCTACCTTTCTATGTCCTACATCTGGATTGCAGCCTCTTTCTGAACGGGCACCATAATTACTTCATTCCCTGGACTTTATCAGAATTCATGAGCAAGCAGAACTGTTAAGTGCAGCCCTCCCAGTAATAAGTCAAACAGAATAATCAGCAAGAATTTTCAGAGGAAGTCAGAGTGTTTTTCTCATTCTCTAATAGTGATAACTTATTTATCCTTATTGTTGGCTACATCTGAATATTTTTAAGAAGTCACATTTTGACTGCTGTGTCACTAAAACCAGAATAGCCTGGAATTTTAAGGTATAAATTTACCTTAGTAGCTTTGCCTGAAAAGATGAACAGAGAAGATTGATTAATGAGTCTAATAATCTAGGCTTAAGAATATTCAATTCCAAGCTAATTTTCACAAGGTCTTTGTTTACCTAATTTACCAGGTGGAGAACACATTCAATTGATTATCTGAATTTTAAGCTTTTCTCAGTGGTTTTTTGCCTCACTAATTCAACATATATTACACAAATAGACATTATGCTGGATGCTGAGGATACATTAGGCAAGACAGAAATCCTTGTCTCAGTTGAGTTTGAGGTCCAGAGAAGGAGTTAAATAAATAAGAAATTACTAAGCAGTATGGTTATTTATTCATGATTTATTAGCCACTGTGCTAGGTGTTAGGTATACAGCAGTGAGCAAGACAGGCCTCTGCTCTGGTAGAGAGTACATTTTAAGTCCTAAGTTAGCATCGAGCATCAGATTGTATCACACGGGGATACTTACACCAGTCTTTAGGGGATAAGAAAGTCATTCCGGAGGCAGTGACAGCCTAGCTGCAACCCAAAAGGAAAATACTTAACCAGACAAAGAGCGAGGAAAGGCAGAGTGTTCTGGTGCTTGTGCCCAAAAGTCAGAGAGATCATCCACAGTCAGGGCGCTAGGGACAGTTCAGTATGGCTAAAGTAGAGGATGGACATGAAGTAGGAATCTGTGAAAGGAGAGGTAAGCAACGTAATGAGGAACCAGATCACAATAAGATGGACCGTTACAGAATCTGAGACAGGCTGCTTATGCTCAAATCCTGGTTCAGACACTTACAAGCTGTGTCTTGATGACTTTAGGTGTGCTGGATCATTCTATCAGCTTGGTTAACTTGAGAATCGTATTTCACGTTCTCTTTCCCTGGATGGTTCTCTGTTAGCATTGGCCAGATAAGGAACTTGAGCAAGATTTAGGAAATGGAAGTGAAGCAGCAGCCTTACCCTCTGAAGATCATCATAGTTGGATATAGTGATGGACAGATGCAGAAGTGCCTGGAGGGTTCCAGCTCATCCTCACTCTCCTTTGGTCCAGTTCCAGCTCTTCTCAACTCTGGCTCCTCTGACCAGGAGCAGCCCTAGGACCATGACTGGATGCTTGACTGCAGACCCACAGACTTTTCTGTCAGTACCCTCACAGTCCCACTTGGGTGGCTGGATGGTGCCTGGTTTTTCTTATTGACTAGCTGGTGACCCCTCAGATGCTTTGCAACATCTCATAATACTGTATATACTCATACTATAACAAATTCCTTATCCTGTAACTCACAATGGATCTGTTGCCCTGACTGATACATTGGACATGTTACATAACCTCTCTATGCCTCAGTTTCATGATCTCAAAAGAGGATGATAAAGGTTATAATAGTATCTGTTTTATAGGGTTGTCTTGAGGAAATAATGTAGGCTCACTAAACAATAGCTATCTTAAGGAGTTTATACTTTACCTTGAAATGAGTAAGGAGTCAATAAAAGATTTTTGGTGAGGAAATGACATGGTCAGATTTGTTTCAGCACAATCAATCTGAGTGAGACGTGGAATATAGTTTTGAGGGGAACAAAGAGACACTTGGAAGTCTGTCACAGTAATCAGAATTTGAGATGTTGGTGGTCTTAACTAAGGTAGTGACACTGGGATTGAAGATCAGAGGACAGATTCAAGAGCCATTAAACTAGAAATGTCTTTCTCGACTTATCTCATTAGCATAATGTCCTCAAGGTCCATCCAGGATGTCACAAGTGTCAGGATTTCAACTGTATGATATTGTCTGTATTAAGTGGAATCTAAAGAAAGCTGAACCTATAAAAATAGAGAATAAAATGGTGGTTACCAGGGCTAGGACCATTTGGGGAATAGGAGAGATGTTGTTTAAGGGTACAAATTTGCAACGTGTAGATAAAGAAGTCCTGGAGAACGAAAGCACAGCATGGAGATTATAGAATACGATACTATATTATAAACTTCAGACTTGCTAAGATTCTAATCTTAATTATTCCCGCTGCAAAAAAAGAAATCATTATGTGACATGATAGAGGCGTTAGCTAATGCCACAAGGGCAATCATATTGTAATATAGAAATGTATCAAATCAACATGCTGTACCTTAAACTTACACAGTTTTATGTCAAATATATTTCAATTAAAATAAATAAAAAGTAAAAAGTAAAAAAGACGAACACCAAAGAAAACAATACGAGAAATGACAGAAGTTGGTAAACTATCAGATATGGAAATAGAGGAAAGAGAGCATGAAGGATTACTTTGAGGCTTCTAGTTTAAAAAGACATTGGGTGGATCATGATGCCGTTTTTCTGAAACAGTAAAAGTGAAGAAGAACTTGTTTGGTGAGGAAGTGATGAAATTTACCTTTGACGTGATGAGCCTGAGGATCCATGAGACATCTAATTGAAGACATTAAGAAGGAAGTTGCTTATGCTGGACAGTTGAATGTGGAGATCAGACACAAATTGTTGCTCCTTATTCTTCCATTATACTCATGGGGTAAGTATGCTTTCAATAAAGGCACGGAACTGGCAGGCTGAGATATTGGATTTTTTTTGGTCTACCTCAGTATTTCTAAAACTTTTTGGTTCAGGAAACCTTTACACTCTTAAACTTTGAGGACCCCAAAAAGATTTTGTTCATGTATATTTACTGTATAAGAAATTTAAACTCTGAAAACTTAAATTAAAAAATTATATATTCATTTCAAAATAATAGATTATTACATCTTAACACAAATAACATATCTTTATGAAAAATAACTATTTTCTAAAATTAAAAATTAGAGGTAAAAGTAACATTGCTTTACCTTTTATGAATCACACATCAGGTAGTCTCTGGAAAGCTCTACTATACATTTGTGAGAGAATAATAGTGAAAAGGGGAAATAACGTCTTAGAATTACTATGAAAATAGTTTTGACTTCACAGACTCCCTGAAAAGGTCTCAGAGAACTCCAGGATCCCTGAACCATACTTTGAAAACCACTGTTCTTCGTGAACGTTAAGTTAAAAGGGATGATGCTAGGGATGGGAGTGGAGAGGAAGACCCAGAAACTCAAGTCTTCAGTGAATAAAGGACTGTGATTGGGATGTTGACAGTGACAGAGAGAAAGTACGATGTAGCTGAATGACACATGGCTCAAGTGGACAAGGGGCTTTTAAAGAAAAGGAATTAATGAGTGGTCTTGAAATACTTTTGGGAAATGAGAGCAATTTGGGTCAGACCTCCGCTCCCTCAGTGGGTGGTATTTGGGAGAAAAAGAGCCAGGTTTCAGCTAACAAGTAATAGAAATGTAAATATTATGTTAATGAGGTGAGGAAATGTCTGTACTACATGTAACAAGTACTATTAGTTGCCTACAAATATCTATCCTCCCTTTCTTCCTTGGAAACATAACCCCAATTCCTAACTGGGCATACTGCCGCTCGAATAAATCCTATGTTGCCCAGCCTCCAATGTACCTGGGTATTGTTATGTGACTAATTCCTGGCCACTGACATATAAGGAAAACGTTGTATGGGGCTTCTGCCAAGTCTTCCTAAAAGCAGCTAGGTTTAGAGAAGCCCTTTTTTTTGCCTTCCTGGTCACTGCTGCCTGGAATGCATATGTGACAGCTTGAAAGTATGATCTAAAAACATATATGGAAATTTGCACTCAACAAATGTGGTGTATACACTATTTTCAAGCACACAGAAAAGATTGCCAGCATTCTACCACTTAAGGCAAATATTATTGCATTTCAGAGGATTGGTATCACACAGACCATGATGGGTTTGAACATACTGTCTCCCAAATATTCCCAGCACTTTCTTGGTGAAAAAAGGAAGGAGAAGTTTTCAGGCCTCTCTAAAAAGATCATCTACATCCTGAATTGACTGTGCTCCTGAAGGAAATCCTTGTCCTTTGACCAGAAAAACAACAGCCTGTACTTAATTCCCAGGACGTTCAGCATGTTTTAGAGACAGCCGAGAAACGGATGTGGGAGGATTTTCAGCTTTTTTAGAAAGAGTCAGGCACAGCCTAAAAAGATTAAACTCCTGGAAGGATCCTAGATCAGGTAATCCAGCAGGCAACTTGCAAAGCAAGGCTTCCCATGCTAATGTGCATACAAATCACCTGGGGATCTTGTTAAAATGCAGATTCAGTAGTTCTGGGCTGGGGCTTGAGATTCTGCATTTCTAACCAGCTCCAAGACGGTGTTGATACTGCCTGCCAGGGACATCATTTTGAATAGCACAGATAAAGACAATCGGTGTGGAATAAATTTATGGCCTTAATGTAGGCCCTGAAGCCAAAAGTCTAATTATCAGCCTCAAAATGACTTCTTGAATATGTTATCTATTTAGTGAATATTTATTAGAGGTTTATATGCCAGATGTAAGCTAGACTCTGGAGAAGACAATGATGGCCACAACAGAGTCCCCACCCCTCATGGTGCCTATGATTTATTAGGAAAGCCAATCATTAAAGAATTACACAAACAGATGCTTACTTAAGCAAAATACAGGTGCCTAGAACAGCACCTGGCACACAGTAATTCCTCAGTAAAGATTTGAGTACATTCTGAAGAATAGATCTCCATTACTGCATATAATCTGGGGCCCAGTGACGGTTTCTCTAGTGGAGTGAGAGTTAAGTAGACACCTACCTCTGGGATACAAAAGTTCTAAATGCACAGGTGATGGGCACGATATGGAAAGCAAGGGAGAAGAGTCTTCTTAGAAGAGGGAGCAATTGAAAAATCCCAGAAGTAGGAAAGGACAGGATAATTCAAAGGACATATTCATTTAAAAAATATATTAAATAAAGATATGTTTTAGTCAAGTAAATTTCCTTAGAAGGGTGAATTTTAAAATTATAATATCACTTTCTAAATTCAGAAAAGGTAAGAGTTTGTATGTTTTTTTTTGAGCTATGTCTGACTTGATTTACGATTTTCTCTTCAGGTGGGGACCACCAAATTAATATGATAGATAACTCTGAATCAATCAGGTGGTAGTCAGTGCAGCGATTTCACATAATTATACCCTATATTCTAGATATTTATATGAAAGGTAAATTTTTTTTAATTTAAAAATTTTTTTGATACTCATAAAAGGTTCAAGCCAGCAGAATTAGACAAGAGAAAAAAATAAAAGGATAAGTATTGGAAAGAAAGGAATATGTGATTATTCACAGATGCTATGATTGTCTATGTAGAAAAATGCAAAAGTATCTTCAGATTAATTATTAGAAATCACAGATTAGTAAGGCTGATGGATACAAAATAAATGTATAAAAATCTATTACATTCATGCACTGTATACAGGATGAAGAATTATTCCTCTACCCTCTAGTTTCTTCTAACTGGTCTAAGAATTAAATTGACATGAGACAGAATAACAGGAGAAAATCCAACAAAGCTTTATAACATGTATACATGAGAGAAACCCAGAAAATCTGAGTAACTCGCCTAAATGACCAAAGCCACCACCTTAAATACCATCTTTAGTTAAGAACAAAGAGGATGTTGGGGGTAGTGGTTTGGGAATTCAGAGGGGAGGAATTTTTAATTTACATGGAGATGGAAAAGCAAATGTTTGATAAACTAATATTTGCTGGGCCATCTATAGACAATGTGACCTGAGAGAGAACTTTGATAAAAATGGGCTTAGCAAGGTTCCTCCCAGTCTACAACACCTGGAGTTATCTATGGTGATAGTTTCTTCCTGGGACAGGCCTTCTCTCTTAAATTCTTTTAGGCAGCTAAGGGAAAGATCAAAGTTTCTTTTTCAGTCTTTTGTTTTTAAAAATAGTCAAGCCAAAGAGACACATTTTTGAGTGGCAAATTCTGATCCCCCACAGTCCCAACTTTGAAGCTTCAAGAAGTTTCATAGTCCAGAAGCTGAATCGATAGACTGCTCCATCTCACTGAATGTGTCTCTTGGTCCTGATAATCGGTCAGTCCAGTTAAATTCATTTCAGGTGCTGGTGATGCAAGTGGGCTTCTAAGGTTAAGCCTATTTTGTGTAAGCAAGCAATCAGGTATTTTAAGAAACATTTCTATGGAAACAAAAAGAAAAATAAGGTTAATGTTTGGAGCAAATTATAAACCAGTTTCTCAGCCCAGGGGATAGCTGGTCAAGAAGATTTCTAGATGTCATGGTTGAAGCATCTTTTCCAGTTTGAAATGTCTCTGATGATGTCATCGAGTTTTCAGGTATATTTTTGAGTGGCTTATACAACAACAGACATGAAGATTGTCTAATCATGGGCTATCATGGTGATCTCTCTCAAGTTTATATCAAATTGTTCAGCCTCAGTTTTCAGGGTTGCAGGAAAAAGTAGTTTTAGTTCTCAATGATTCCAAATTGAAAGAATGGAAAAAGCTGAAAATGTTAGTTTGGAGATTTGTAGCCAGATACTCTAGGAGACTAGAAGAATTCAGGGTCCAGCCCAGTTTACAGGTAGAAAACAAAAAACCTCAAAGACAATTAACAGAACTAGAATGTGTATTATAATTTTCTAGTAAAATACAATTTTTCTCTCTAAAATCACCCTCATTTTTACCAAAGATAGCCAAATTAAGACTAACCAATTTGTCAAATAAGTCTTTGCATCTGCCAGGAAATAACCTTCTTTACTTACTTGATAAGGCTGATAGGAACCCTGTAAGTAGGGTCCCAGGCCAATATTTTCAAGTGACTTTATTTCATGAAGTTAATCTTTGTTCCTTAAAGCTATCTGGTTATATCTGGGTCTATGTATGTCTCAAATATGACATTCCAGTCAAAGCCTTGGTAATATAACAAATGTTTCCAGTTGTGTTCTAAGGAGAACAGATTCTTGCTGAACTTATGCAAATAACTATATGGCCATGAAATTAAGAATATTCACTCATTAAGAGTTTCTGGAGGGACCAGGTAGGGAGAAAAAAATAAATGTTTTAATTTTGCTCAGAAAAGTATAATTTACCAAATTTTTATGTCATAATTAGCTTAAGAGAAAAAGTTTTCCTTAAATCTGGAAAAACAAAACATTTAAAAAAAATTGGCAATATATTTTTTGAAAGTCATAAAAATTATAGTCATCCTCATTAGTTCATTTAGTCCCATATAATCAACACTTTTTTGTGTGTATGTGAGGAAGATTGTCCCTAAGCTAACATTTGTGCTAATATTCTCTATTTTGTATATGGGACACCATCACAGCATGGCTTGATGAGTAATGTATAGGTCCACACTCAGGATCTGAACCTGTGAACCCTGGGTTGCCAAAGCAGACTGTGCAAACTGAACCACTACTCCACCTGGCCGGCCCATGTGATCATCTCTTGATCTTGATTGTTTGTTAGCAGTTTCATGAAGTCATCAGTTTCTCCATTAGAGTTTTATAATTTCTTACCTAGTTCAGTTTTATGGTCTAAAAGTTTATCAGAAACCTGTATTCTAGAGTAAGTGTCAGAGTCTTTTCCATGAATCTCTCTGAAGATGAAAGATATTTGCAAAAACGTCAGAGTAAAACAATAACTATCTGTAAATGACAGAATACTTAAAAATGGCAATTGACAAAGGAGCTTGACCATTTCTGTCACATATAACATTTTGAGATAATAATTAGAATTATGACTAACTACAGCAGATCAGAATTTTAGGAATGTTATATAATTTTAAAAAATATTTCTATTAGTAACATTTACCCACACAATATCACCTAAGGAAATTTATCATTTATTTGAAATTGTTTCCCACATAATTTAACATACCAAATAAGCCTAATTAGTTTACTATCTCCTTCTTTACAGAAAGAGAGAACAAATTCTTTGAGAAGTCCCAGGGGCCCATTGGAAATTCTGAAAGTTTGAATTTTGGGGAACTTTGTCAAAAATATCAAAATGTTTTAAAACACTTTGTCAAATAGGAAACAATGCTTAGTTATCTATTTAACCAAGCTGACAACAGAAGATGTTAAAGGCAAACAGAGAAAGTTAAACAGTTTTTTAAAACCTTAATAGAGAGACCTCAGCCTTTTTGAACACAGGAAGTGTTATATTTTGACAAAACATAGATTTTTCTGTCTTTTAGGTAGACTTACTCCAAAATAAAAAAAAAACTTTTATAATTTCTTTGTCAAGAACAGACTATAAGAAAATTATCCTTTTATGAGAGGAGGAAAAAAACAAATTCTGATTTTGCACCATCTTGCTTTTGATATTAAAACTCATTTGCTTAATTACATATATTTCAATCTTAGCTGGTCTGACCATGAACAAAACTCTTTTCTCAGAGTTGTCTTTTTTTTTTTTACAAACCTTCTATAAACCTTTTAACAAACACAAATATCTTTATTTCTTACACCTTTAGTGAAAACATACATACATACATACTTTACCAAAAACATACATCTTACTTTCCTTGAATATAAAGATGTTTTCCTTATTAATTTTTAGTAGTTTTAGTCACATATATTAATTAGAATTTTTAACTCTTAGAAACCTTAGTTTTTAGTGAAAATTAAGAAGTAAGCAATTACGAACTGTCTTTTACATTAACGTTCTGTGGCTTAGTGAGGTTACAAATATTTTTCATAACTTTTAGAAACATGTTACTTCATAGTAAAATCTTTTAGTAAAATACAAGACATGTTTATTAATAGATCCAAACATCTTTTAGTTTCTCTGTAATAAGAAACCAAAAGTAGATAAACCTACACTTAGTAATTAACATCTGATATTTTATTTTATTTGGAAATTATCTAGAGATTCAGTGCATTTCCCATCACTTAATTTCATCTAGCAAAACTTTAAAGTTTTAAGTTACCAAAGAGATCTTGGAAGTAAATATACATGTCATAAAATGTAATTATTGTTAAAATTTTATCTATAAACTCTTATCTCACAATCAAATCATTTGCTCCCAACAACTATTTTTAGATTACCCACAAAAACTTCATGAGACATTAGGCAAAATTAGCTATCATTTTAAGTTATTGTTTTTGCTGACAACTTTTCTAATGGAGATAACATGAGCTTATTTGACTAATAAACCCAGGTAGAATAAAAACTTGCATATCTGCACCATATCCAATGCTGATAACTATGAAGACGTGCCTATTTCAATCAAACCGACAAACTTAAATAAACTTTAATTCAACAAAGATTAATTTACACCATGTTAGGTTGAAAAACTTTTGGGTTAGTTTCTATTACATTTAGGAATAATTTATATAAGCACTTACTTTAAGACAATTAAATAGAGCTCTTAATTTTGGCCATACCATTGGGAGGTGGAAAAATATCTCACATTTACATCATATGCTTACAGACCTACATGAAGACACAGACAGAGACACAGACTTTATAGCTTCTGTTAAATTTTTGCTACGAATCAGGTACAACACAAAACTCACTACTTTATAGCAGAATAGTTGGATCCAAATTTTGTTTCAGCAGTTGGAAAGATTAAGTTTACCTGCTTGAATGGTTAAAGGTTTTTATTTCCTCTGATGAGAAACATTTGTACTTCAAGAATTGTTCTCAGGTCCTAGAGAAGATTGGAGTAGAAAATCTACATCACAAAGGCACAGAGAAATATTTAAGTTTTTTCCAAGATGGAGTTTCTAGGGCATATTTACCTTATCAGTCTCCAACATCCCAACATCTGTGAGCATTTTGAGAGGAATAGGGGAGTTTTGGGGATTGGAAAAGGACCAATGAACTTTGAACTGCTTTCTAGAGTCACATCTTGAGTCCAGCAGAGATTTATAAGACAGAGATGGTTGGGTTTTTTTCAGTTCCCCAAAGAACTGGAACTGGATTACAGTCTGAATGATAGAAGAGGGTGACCCACCTTTCTAGCTACATGTTTCCAATTGCTTCTTTATATCAGGGAGGTTTTTAACTTAAGAGGTAAATCAAAAGATTTTTATGCTTTAAGACTTTAGGACAATGTGTCATACCTTTACAGTGTGTACAAAGCATTTAACAAAGGTTTTCTTTTTAAGTGTACAATTCAACCCTAGACCAATCTACCCTGGGGTAGGGAGTGGTTATTGTCTTTTCTATTAACTCCTCCTTGAATATCAGCCTCTAGTTTTTAATCCCACACTGTGTGGGCTCAGTCAACTTTACTGACTTCCTTTAGTATGTTTAACTAACATTGCCAAAGGGCAGATTTTGTGCTCTGCTTTACAATATCAGGCAGGGGAAAGGTTTCCCAGTGAGACACAATGTCTATCCCCACAATGTAATCTATAATACAATCAGGCAAAAGAGATACAATCATTTCATGTAAAACCCACTTAAATATACCAATTTTCCTACAAAACTTCATCTTAATTCCATCAATTCTTATACCTCTAATCATAACTTCCATTAGGGCTTTATCAATAAGTTTTGGTCATATAATATTGGGCAGGGGAAGTATTTCCAGCTACACACAACTTTCATTTCAAAAAGCACTCAGGCAAAGTTGATATAACCTCCTCATACAATATTACTTTGAACATTCCAACTTTTATAATCCTATTGTTATCGAACCAGGTTAATTTTGCACACCATAGGATTATGCCAATCACTGAGACAACAAGTTAGCAAAGAGAAAGGATTTAATCACAAGGCAGCCAAACAAGGAGGTGGGAGAACCAATCTCAATCCGCCTCCTCAGAAACTGGGGATTAGGGATATTTATGCAGTAAAGGGATGAGGTGGTCTGAAGTGTGGGAATAGATGATTGGAGGGGAAGAGAAGTGAGGTAACTGATGATCTATGCAATGGTAATCAATCATCATGGCTCTTCATAGGATGCATGTTCACAAAATGGCGGTATTACCATGATCTGAGGGTGGAGTTTTTAGTTTCCTGATGCTGGGACTTTTATCGTTACTTTAGAGTGTAATTTTTTTACTTATAAAAAAAGTTTACTGTAAAACTCTTTGCCTAGTTACGCCAGCAGCAGCTTCATACATCTTGTGTTTACTGCATTTCTTGATTGCATCATTTTCTCTTGTGCTTGATTTAATCTCATTCATTGTGGTCCCTAAGTGTAAAAAATCCACTGTTAATATTTCCCTAAGAGGCTAGATTGAGTGATTGATCTGGAAATGAAATTAAAAGTGATGAAGGACTACGAAGGTGGAAAGTCAGTGATGGCTACTGTTTGCCAGTCAGGCATGTCCCATTTTACCACACCCATGATCTTGAAGAACAAGAACAAATTGATGGAAGCTGTTAAAGGATCTGCTTCATTGAAGGCAATGAGACTAACATTCAAGAAGGGCCTATGTCAGACATGGAGAAACTTCTAATCACCTGGATTGAAGACCAGATACAGAAGCATATCCCTCTCAGCACCATGACAATCACAGTCAAGGGAAAAAGTTTGTTTGCAATGTTCAAAGGCTGGACCCCACTACAATGCTGAATTTACTACTAGCTCTGGGTAAACGATTCAACAATCATTATTCATTACTTATGTGAAAATGAGTAGTGAGTCTTTGAGTGCTGATGTGAAGGCAGTTCAAGAATTTTTGGAAACTCTAGACAAGCTGATTGTGGAGGGAAATTACTTGCCAGAGCAAATGTTCAATATGGATGAAACCTCCCTATTCTGGAAATGGATGCCTGAAAGGACTTTCATCCATAAGGAGGGCAAGTCAATGCCAGGTTTCAAGGCTTTTAAGGACAGAATAACAGTCTTCCTTCTGAGCAATGTTGCAGGCTATAAATGGAAACCCTTTGTGATCTGGTGCAGTGAGAACCCACGGCCTTCAAGCATATCAATAAGCTTGTCAGTGCACTACAGGAGCAATACGAAGTCATGGATGACCCAGTTCCTCTTCCAAGATGCCCTCCTGAATTTCTTTGCCAGCAAAATGGAGAAGTACTGTTTGGAGAATAGCATACTTTTCAAGATTTTACTTATTGTTAATAATGCTCCTGGACATCCTTCCTTTTATTGATGATCTTCATCCCAATATCAAAGTGGTATTTCTCCCTCCAAACACCAACTCTTAGATACAACCGATGGATCAAGGACTTATAGCAGCTTTTAAGGCCTACTACCCGAGGAGGACATTTGCCCAGGCTATTGCTGCAACTAAAGAAGACACTGATGCAATTCTGGAAAGATCACAACATCCACGACCTCATCAAGAACTTTGCTTGGGCTCAAGATAGTATCACCAAGGAGTGTATGAACGGCATCTGGAAGAAGACACTCAGGAAGTTTGTCCACAGCTTCAAAGGATTTCTCAAGGATGAGGAGGTTGCAAAAATCAACAAGGTATGTACCAGGTGTGCAGAGGCACCGAGGATGGGGTGACTCACCTTTCCTCAGGGCAGAGGCCAAGGAAGCCTTCACAGAAGAAAGGAGTTCTAACCTGGGCAGGGGCAGGAAGGGGCTCTGGTGTTCAGAGAGCTGTCGCAGAGGGCAGGGCCTGGAGAGACAGGTGTGGGAGGGGCAGGAAGAGGCAGCACTAGCGGCTGTGGTTGAGATGGCAAACAACTTTAATCAGGATGTGGATGAGGATGGTATTGAGGAGCTCCTAGAGGTGGTTCCTGAGGAACTGACTAATGAGGAGTTGTTAGAACTGGAAGAGGGATGCATAGCTGAAGAAGAGACAAGAGAAAAGGAAATGGTAGGAGAAGAAAAAGAAGAAGAATTCCCAAGAAAATTCACAGTAAAGGGTTTAGAAAAAGTATTTGCAGACCTCAACAAGCTCCTTAAAAAGTTTGAAAACCTGGACCACAACACCAAAAGATTTTCCTTAATAGAGAGGAATGTTTATGATGTGTTATCTGTTTACAAGCAAATCTACAAGAAAAAAGAAACAAACCAAGCAAACCACTATGGACATATTTCTGAAGAGTGACACCTCCTCAGGAAGAGCCTCAGGCAGGTCCCTCAGGAGGTGTTCCAGAAGAAGGCATTGTTATCATAGGAGATGATGGCTCCGTGCATGTTATTGCTCCTGAAGACCTGCCAGAGTGACAGGAGGTGAAAGTGCAGGACAGTGACATTGATGGTCCTGACCCTGTATAGGCCCAGGCTAATGAGTATGTGTCTTAGTTTTTAACAAAAATGTTTCCAAATAAAAAAATTAAAAAAGCTTATAGAATAAATATATAAAGAAAGACAGTATTTTTGTACAGCTATGCAATGTGTTTTTGTTTTAAGCTGTTATTACAAAAAAAGCCAAAAAGTTAAAAAAAATTAAACTTTATAAAGTAAAAAAGTTACAGTAAGCTACGGTTAATTTATTATTGAAGAAAGACAAATTTTTAAAATGAATTTAGTGTAGCCTAAGTGTCCAGTGTTTGTGAAGTCTACAGGAGTGTCCAGTAATGTCCCGGGCCTTCTCATTCACTCAGCACTCACTCATTGACTCACCCAGAGAAACTCCCAGTCCTGCAAGCTCCATTCATGGTAAGTGCCCTATTCAGGTGTGTCATTTTTTATCTTTTATACCATATTTTTACTGGAACTTTTCTATGTTTAGACATGTTAACACAAATACTGGACATTGTGTTACAAGTACCTACAGTATTTAGTACAGTAACATGCTGTACAGGTTAGTAGCCTACGAGTGTAGTAGGCTGTACCACCCCGGTATGTGTAAGTACACTCTATGATGTCTACATAACAACAAAATTACCTAATAATGCATTTCTCAGAACATATCCCCATCGTTAAGCAATGCATACCAGATATTTCTATATGCCAGCAACAAGCAAATAGAAATGTAATTTTTAAAAGGTGCCATTTACAATACTATAAAAAAATATGTAAAGCACCTAGAAATAAATCTTTAAAAGGTCTTTACAAAGAATACTATAGAGTTTTCTGGGATAATATTAAAGAAGATGGAGAAAATTATCATGATCATGGATTGCTTCAATATCATAAAGATGCTAATTTCTCCCAAACTGATCTATACATTAAATATAAATCTAATCAAAATATTACAAGGGTATATGGAATTTGACATGCCATTTCTAAATTTATATGGAGGTGAAAAAGGCCGTGTCCTTACAAAAAAGAAAGACCAAGGGGCCAGCCCGGTGATGCAGCAGTTAAGTGCACACGTTCTGTTTCAGTGGCCTGGGGTTCGCTGGTTTGGATCCCAGGGGTGGACATGGCACCACCTGGCAAGCCATGCTTTCATAAGAGTAGGACATATGTATGGTTCACTATTTTGTCCCCAATGTTTAGGACAGTACCTGACATATGGGAGTGCAGTAAATATTTGTTACTATTGAATGAGTGAGTGCTTACCTGATGATTTTAAAAATCCATAGGACCAGTATCAGCTATTTAAAAGAGAAATGAACTGGAATGCAAGGGTCCTAAATTCCAGGTCTAGTTCTGCTAGATAACATTGAACAAATCACCACAACGTCTCTGGACTTCAGTTTCATTTTCTATTAACTGTACTCGTTGGACTGAGATTTCTGGAGCCTCTTCCAGCAATAACCTTGCCTCTCCACGGGGAAGAGCTGCCTAAGTGGCCTTCAGTGTGCCCCATGGCTATTCTTGAAATCACCTGACAGTCTATTTTGTTCACACTTAGTCAGTGAGCAGGCATTAACTGATTGATCAGGCTAGGAAAACAAAAACGAAAAATATGTAATTCTGTTGCTTAAAAACGAACAAATGAAAATATGAGAGACAACAAACCAGGAATTCTGTACAACATGATCCATCATATTTTGCCCAATATAATTTTGATAAAGTTATATCTATAATCCTGTTATGAAAAACTTTTGAAAGACCCAGTATCGCATTTTTTCTTGTTAGCATGAGATCAAATACCAAAATGAATTAATATTCTAGAAAACCAAGTTAAGTTGCTTCTGTACAATAAAAACTTTCAAGATTTATTCTCAGCATTGATTATTTTGAAACTACGTATCTTTTTGTATTTCCACGTCAAATGACATGGTTATAAGTGATATTATTCATAGCCATAACATAAAATTAATTCTTAGAGTTTGACACCTTAAGTAAATAAACATACGGAGGCCAGCCCCATGGCTTAGTGGTTAAGTTCGGCATGCTCCGCTTCGGCCACCCAGGTTCACGGGTTTGCATCCCACGCACACATCTAGACCACTCATCAGTGAAGCTTGGGCATAGATGTTAGATCAGGGCTAATCTTCCTCAAGCAAAAAAAAAAAAGAGGAGGATTGGCAGCACATATTAGCTCAGGTCTAATCTTTCTCACCAATAAATAAACAGACAAATTTACTTATTGAAATTACTCCTCCTCCAACCCTCAGAAAATAAAAGATAAAAACATCTGAAGGAGTTTTCTTACTGCAGACTTCCTGTCGTTAATGGGGAATTTCTTCCCATGTTAACACGGCTGATTGAGACTGCTCTATGTGACTCTTTGGGGCTGTAAAACAATATGCTGTTTCCTGTCCATCAGGCTTTATGGATGTGGCCAATATGTGACAGTGCCACTGAAGTTCAATTTCCTAGAAAATTTAGTAAGTCATGTTTAAAATTAAAATTAAAACTTACTCAAAGTATTCTCAGGATAACAGACGCAGCAGAGAGGAAACAGTAAATCAATTAGAGAAACATTGAGCCCAAGTTGTTACATTATCTTTCTTGAACCAGAAACTTAATCTTTTCGCAATGGATGACCTAATTGTGCTAGTAGCTTCCATTTCTAGCGACAGAAAAGTCTGCTCAGCATCCCATAGCGATTAAACATATTACAGGGAGCTGCTTTTTCATTTCTCTAAGAGTTTAAACTTTTTTAATCAGCTTTATTGAAGATAATTTACAAACAATAAATTTACCCATTTAAGCATACAATGCAAGTTTTGACAAATGTATACAGTAGGGGAACCACCACCACAATCATGTTATAGAATACTTTCAAAAAATATCTTTTAAAATTATCCATTACCTTTATTCTTTTATCTATTTAATAAATGTTTTGAGCATCTATTTTGCAGCAACACATCAATATATGAACACATTGCATGAATAAAACACACAGGCTCTGGTCTCGAGTGCTCATGGAACACTATCACACAAGGCCTCTGAGCACGGGGCCAGAAGACCAACCTAGACAATTCCAGAAATCCATCCAGGAGGAAACTGGAAGGAAGTTATTTTTTGAGTGCATTTGTGGCAGGCACGCTACGTTCGTGAGTTCTTTCAATAAAATATTTTACTTAAAGAAAGCAAGGCAGTACACAATAATAGTAAAAGGACAAGGTTGCAAAGACAACTATGTGGGTTCAAATCCCCCAAAAAACGCTTACTGGTTTTGAAATCTTAGGTGAGGTATTGAACATCTTTGTACTTCAGTTTCCTGATCTGTGAAATGAGTAGCAATAATCTCTCTCTGACAGGGTTAGTACGTGTGAGTTAATGTGAAGCACTGAGAAGAGCACCTTGTATCTATAGCAGGAATTCGGTAAACGTGAATCTTTTTTTTTCAGATTTATTTTTTTTATTGCAATAATATTGGATTATAACATTACATAACTTTCAGGTGTACATTGTAATATATTTCGAATCCTGTGTACATTACATCATGTTTACCACCCAAAGAGTAATCACAATCCATCCCCACACACATGTTCCTAATCATCCCTTTTGCCCTCCTCCCTCCCCCCTTCCCCTCTATGGTAACCGCCACTCCAGTCTCTGTTGCTATGTGTTTGTTTGTCATTGTTTTTATCTTCTACTTATGAGTGAGATCATACGGTATTTGACTTTCTCCCTCTGACTTATTTCACTTAGCATAATACCCTCAAGGTCCATCCATGTTGTCACAAATGGCCGGATTTCATCATTTCTTACTGCTGAATAGTATTCCATTGTGTATATATACCACATCTTCTTTATCCATTTGTCCCTTGAGGGGCACCTAGGTTGCTTCCAAGTCTTCCCTATTGTGTATAATGCCGCAATGAACATAGGGATGCAAGTATCTTTATGCCTTTGTGTTTTCAAGTTCCTTGGATAAATACTCAGCAGTGGAATAGCTGGATCATATGGTAGATTTATTCTTAATTTTCTGAGGAAACACCATACTGTTTTCCATAGTGTCTGTACCAGTTTGCACTCCCACCAGCAGTGTACGAGGGTCCCCTTCTCTCCACACCCTCTCCAACATTTGTTGTTTCCTGTCTTGTTAATTATAGCCATTCTGACCGGAGTGAGGTGATACTTCATTGTAGTTTTGATGTGCATTTCCCTGATAGCTAATGATGTTGAACATCTGTTCATGTGCTTGTTAGCCATTCGTATATCTTCTCTGGCGAAACCTCTCTTCAGGTCTTTTGACCATTTTTTAATTGGATTGTTGGTTTTTTTGTTGTTGAGACATATGTGTTCTTTGTATATTTTAGATATTAACCCCTTATCTGATATATGGTTTGCAAATATCTTCTCCCAATTGTTAGATTGTCTTTTCGTTTTGTTGATGGTTTCCTTTGCTGTGCAGAAGATTTTTAGTTTGATATAGTCCCATTTGTTCATTTCATCTTCTGTTTCCCTTACCCGATCAGACATGGTACTTGAAAATATGCCGCTCAGACCAAAGTTAAAGAGTGTACTGCCTATGTTTTCTTCTAGAAGTTTCATGGTTTCAGGTCTCATATTCAAGTCTTTAATCCATTTTAAGTTCATTTTTGTGCATGGTATAAAATAATGGTTTATTTTCATTCTTTTGCATGTGACTGTCCAGTTTTCCCAGCACCATTTATTGAAGACTCTCCTTTCTCCACTGTATGTTCTTGGCTCCCTTGTTGAAAATTAGCTGTCCATAGATGTGTGGGTTTATTTCTGGGGTTTCAGTTCTATTCTATTGATCTGTGTGTCTGTTTTTGTGCCAGTGCCACGCTGTTTTGGTTGCTATAGTTTTGTAGTATATTTTGAAGTCAGGGAGTGTGATACCTCCAGCTTTGTTCTTTTTCCTCAGGATTCCTTGGCTATTTGGGGTCTGTTGTTGTTCCATGTAAATTTTAGGAATCTTTGTTCTATTTCTGTGATAAATGTTGGAACTTTGATGGGGATTGCACTGAATCTGTAGATTGCTTTAGGAAGTATAGACATTTTAACTATGTTAATTCTTCCAATCCAAGAGCATGGAATATCTTTTCATTTCTTTGTGTCTTCTTCGATTTCTTTCAACGTTTTATAGTTTTCAGTATACAGATCTTTCACCTCTTTGGTTAAGTTTATTACTAGGTATTTTATACATTTTGCCACAATTGTAAATGGGATTGTAGTTTTAATTTTTTTTCTGCTACTTCCTTGTTAGTGTATAAAAATGCAACCGATTTTCGTACGTTGATTTTGTATCCTGCGACTTGACTGTATTCATTTATTATTTCTAAAAGGTTTTTAGTGGATTCTCTAGGGTTTTCTGTATATAAAATCATGTCACCTGCGAATAGTAACAGTTTCACTTCTTTTCCAATTTGGATCCCTTTTATTTCTTTTTCTTGCCTGATCGCTCTGGCTAGGACTTCCAATACTAGGTTAAATAAGAGTGGTGAAAGTGGGCATCCTTGTCGGGTTCCTGTTCTTAGAGGGGTAGCTTTCAGTTTTTCTCCATTGAGAATGATCTTAGCTGTGGATTTGTCATATATGGCCTTTATTATGTTGAGGTATTTTCCCTCTATACCCATTTTATTTAGAGTTTTTATCATGAATGGATGCTGTATCTTATCAAATGCTGTCTCTGCATCTATTGAGATGATCATGTGATTTTTATTCTACATTTTGTTAATGTGGTGTGTCACGTTGATAGATTTGTGGATGTTGAACTATCCCTGCATCCCTGGAATGAAACCCACTTGATCATGATTGATGTATGATCTTTTTAATGTATTGTTGTATTCGATTTGCTAGTATTTTGTTGAGGATTTTTGCATCGATGTTCATCACTGATATTGGCCTGTAATTTTCTTTTTTTGTGTTGTCCTTGTCTGGTTTTGGTATCAGGAAAATGTTGGTTTTGTAGATTGAGTTAGGAGGCTCCCCTCCTCTTCAAATTTTTGGAAGAGTTTGAGAAGGATAGGTATGAAGTCTTCTTTGAATGTTTGGTAGAATTCACCAGGGAAGCCGTCTGGTCCTGCACTTTTACTTTTCGGGAGGTTTTTGATTGCTGTTCTGATCTCCTTACCGGTGATCATTCTATTCAAATTCTCTGCTTCTTCTTGATCCAGTTATGCAAGGTTGTACGATTCTAAGAGTTTATCCATTTCTTCTAGATTATCCAATTTGTTGGAATATAGCTTTTCCTAGTATTCTTTTATTATCTTTTGTTTTTCTCAGGTGTAAGTTGTAATTTCTCCTCTTTCATTTCTGATTTTATTTATTTGAGGCTTCTCTCTTTTTTTTCTTGGTGAGTCTAGCTAAAGCTTTGTCAACTTTGTTTATCTTTTCAAAGAACTAGCTCTGGTTTCATTAATTTTTTCCATGTTTTTTTTAGTCTCTATTTAATTTATTTCTGTTCTGATTTTTATTTCCTTCTTTCTGCTGATTTTGGGCTTTGTTTGTTCTTCTTTTTCCAGTTCATTTAGTTGTGCTCTTAGATTGTTTATTTGGGATTTTTCTTGTTTGTTGAGGTAGGCCTGAATTGTTATAAACTTCCCTCTTAGAACCACTTCTGCTGTATCCCGTAGATTTTGGTATGTTTTATTTTCATTTTCATTTGTCTCAAGGTATTTTTTGATTTCTCCTTTGATTTCTTCATTGACCCAATCGTTATTCAGTAGCATTTTGTTTAATCTCCACATCTTTGTGGCTTTTCTGATTTTCTTCCTGAGGTTGACTTCTAGTTTCATACCTTTGTGGTTAGAAAAGATGTATGGTATTATTTCGATCTTAAATTTATTGAGACTTGTTTTGTGGTGTAATATGTGATCATTCCTGGAGAATGTTCCCTGTGCATTTGAAAAGAATATGTATTCTGTGGTTTTTGGATGGAATATTCTATATTTTTCTACTAAGTCCATCTGGTCTAATGTGTCACTTAAGACCATTGTTTCCTTGGGGGCTGGCCCCGTAGCTGAGTGGTTAAGTTCAAGTCCTCTGCTTCAGCAGCCCAGGGTTTTGTTGGTTTGGCTCCTGGGTGCAGACATGGCACCGCCTATCAGGCCATGACGCCACAACTGGAAGGACCCACAACTGAAAATAGAAAACTATGTACCAGTGAGCTTTGGGGAGAAAAAAGGAAAAAAATTTTTTAATCTTAAAAAAAAAAGACCAGTGTTTTGTTATTGATCTTCTGTTTGGATGATCTATCCATTGGTGTAAGTGGAGTGTTAAAGTCCCCTACTATTATTGTGTTACTGTCTATTTCTCCTTTTATGTCTGTTAATAATTGCTTTATATATTTAGGTGCTCCTACGTTGGGTGCATAGATATCTACAAGTGTTATATCTTCTTGTTGGATTGCTTCCTTTGTCATTACATAGTGCCCTTCTTTGTCTCTTGTTACAGTTTTTGTTTTAAAGTCTATTTTGTCTGATATAAGTACGGCTAGCCCTGCTTTGTTTTCTTTGCCATTTGCATGGAGTATCTTTTTTCATCCTTTCACTTTCAGTTTGTGAGTGTCTTTAAGTCTGAAGTGTGTCTCTTGTATGCAGCATATATATGGGTCTTGTTTTTTATCCAATTGGCCACCATCTGCCTTTTGATTGGAGCATTTAGTCAATTGACATTTAAAGTAGCTATTGATAAATATGTATTTATTGCCATTTTGTTACTTTTTCTTTTCTGGGTGTTTTACTAGTTCTCTGTTCCTTTCTTCTTCTCTTGCTCTCCTCCCTTGTAGTTTGATGGCTTTCTTTAGTAATATGTTTGATTTCTTTCCTCTTATTTGTTTACTTATTACAGGTTTCTGGTTTGTGATTACCATGTGGTTCCTATATAGTATTTTACTTATATAGCAATCTATATTGAGTTAATAGTCTCTTTAGCTTGACCTCTTTCTAAAAGCTCTACTCTTTTACTCCCCTCCTCCCACATTTTGTTTTTGAAATCATACCTACTCCCTTGTTTTGTGTGTGTCTATCTATTACCCTCTTATCATTGAAATGGATAATTTTAATACTTTTGTCTTTTAACCTTCATATTATCTTCATAAGTGGTTGATCTGCTACCTTTACTATATCTTTGCCTTTACCAGTGATTTTATTGCCTGGTGGGGTTTTTTTTTTTTTTTTTGGTAATTTCCTTATCTCTATTTGTGGTTTTCTCTTTCCCACTTAAATAAGTCCCTTCAGAATTTCTTGTAGAACTGGTTTCTTGGTGATACACTCCTTTAAGTTTTGCTTGTCTGGGAAGCTCTTTATCTCTCATTCCATTCTGAATGATAATCTTGCTGGATAGAGTGTTCTCGGCTGTAGGTTTTTTCCTTTCAGCACTTTAAATATGTCGTGCCCCTCTGTTCTAGCCTGTAGGGTTTTAGCTGAGATGTCCACCGATAGCCTTATGGGCTTTCCTTTGCATGTAATTTGTTGCCTTTCTCTTGCCACTTTTAGGATTCTGTCTTTATCTTTAACTTGACATTTTAATTATTATGTGTCTTGGTGTGGGCCTCATTAGACTTATCTTGTTTGGTGCTCTCTGTGCTTCCTGTGCTTGGGTGTCTGTTTCCTTCCTTATGTTAGGAAAGTTTTCAGCTATTATTTCTTCAAATAGATAATCTGCCCCTTTGTCTCTCTCTTCTCCTTCTGGGACACCTATAATACAAATGTTAGTGCACTTGATATTGTCCCAGAGTTCCCTTAGACTGTTCTCATTCTGTTTAATTCTTTTTTATCATTCAGCTTGAGTGATTTCCTCTAGTTTTTCTTCCAGCTCGCGGATCCGTTCTTCTGTATCATCTACTATGCTATTGAGACCCTCTAGTGAATTTTTCATTTCCAGTATTGTATTCTTCATTTCCAATTGGTTCTTTTTTATATTTTCCAATTCTTTGTTGATGTTCTCACTGTGTTCATCCAGTCTTCTCCCAATATCTGTCAGCATCCTTATGAGTTTCTGTTTGAACTCTTTGTCAGGTAGATTGCTTATTTCTGTTTCATTTAGTTCTTTTTCTGGGGTTTTGTCCTGTTCCCTTGCTTGGAATGTATTCCTTTGCCTCCTCATTATGCCTCTTTCTCTGTGCTTATATCTATGTTTTAGATGAGTTAGCTATGTCTCTTGATCTTGGAGAAGTGGCCTTATGTAAGAGATGCCTTTTCAGGCCTGGCAGTGTGCTTCCCTCTTGTCACCAGTCCAAATGATCCAGGAGTGACCCCTGTGTGGGCTACTTGTGTCCTTTTGCTGTGGCAGGTTGCTCTTACTGCAGCTACTCAGGGAGTCTAGGCTTTCCCTCCCTGGCCAGCCGTTTGTAAATTGGGTTTGGGGAGCCCCAGCACTGTTGACTACCAGGTCTAATACCACACTCCTGTTGCAGTTTTCCTGTTAATTGGGTAGGTACCCAGTGTAGTGTGTTGCTAGGCTCAGGGCCTTACAGTTGCTGTAGGCCTCAGGCCTGCAAAGCTGTTGTCAGCTCTCTTAGGATTGCAGCTGAGTGGGGTTGGCCCTAGGCCCAAGAGCACCCAATTGTTTCAGGCTCTGGAAAGTGGGGCCAATCCTCTTTGTGGCTGTTGGTGAAGCACAGGTCTTCTGCCACTGATAAGCCCCACCCCCTCACAGGTCCAAATATACTGTCAACACAGTCCTGGCTGGTGCACACTTCCTGACCTCCTCAAGTGTATCCAGTTGCCCCAATGCAGAGGCCCCTACCTCTCCACCAATGCACCCCACAGTTCACCTGGTCCTCACACAGGCCCTGCCCCACAGAGGCAGACCCTCTTGCTTCCCTGTAGGGGATCAAGGCACCTAGTCTATGCAGGCTGACAAGTAGCCTGAGCGCTTTCTGTTTGGTGGGGCTGGTTCCTAGGGGAGGCTGCCTGCCCTGGCTGAGCTGGATTAATTCTGTGCTCTAGCGGGTGTGGCAGACCCCTGGGCTAGCAGACAAGGGGAAGAGCTTCAATGGCATCTGAGAACAACTGTATCAGCACACTTGTACTAGGTCACAACAATGGCTTCCACCAGTGTCTCAGTCTCTGGAGAGGTCTCACCTCTCACTGAGATGTACCCAGAGCCTTCCAGGTGAGTCTCTTTTCACCAAAGGACTGTATATCCTTCTTTCTGGTGATTTTAGGTTGCTCTTTGAGATTGGTGAATTTGTGGATGGGTCCTTTAAGAGCCAGGTTTTTTCGGCTTCTGTCCCATAGCTTTTCTGGAGGTATCCCACACTACAGTTAGTAGCTAGTGAAGCCAGATAGTAGGACACTTGTCTCGGTTGTGCTGAGTCTGAAAGAAGCATATAGTGGTAATGGACCCCCACTAAAGTCCCCACTTCTCCAGGGAGGGCTGCGTACCTTAGGGTGGCTCATGCCTGGCTGGCTGTGAATCTCTGCTGCTCACCAAACTGGCTTTTTTTCTCTCCAGAAAGAATTTCTGCCTCTTCCGCCTCAATCAGGACTGTCCCTTATTGTGAGGGTTCTTTTTATCCAGTTTTCAGTTTTCTCTCCAGGGTAATTTTTCCAAAAATAATTGTAACCTGGTTGTGTTCATGGGAGGAGGTGAGTTCAGAGTCTGCCTACACCACCATCTTGAGAGATCCCCCCTATCAATTTTTTTTAAAAGATTTTATTTTTTTCCTTTTTCTCCCCAAAGCCCCCCGGTATATAGTTGTATATTCTTAGTTGTGGGTCCTTCTAGTTGTGGCATGTGGGATGCTGCCTCAGCGTGGTTTGATGAGCAGTGCCATGTCCCCACCCAGGATTTGAACCAACGAAACACTCGGCAGCCTGCAACGGAGTGCACTAACTTAACCACTAGGCCACGAGGCCAGCCCCCTCATAAATTTTGATCTTTATGACAGCCCCGTGTGAAATTATTTTAGCCTCATTTTACAGAAAAAAGAACTGAAGTCTAAGTTTAAATATCTTGTCTAGGGTCACACAGCTAGCAAGCTTCAGGCGGTAATTTGAAAACAGTTCTGTCTGACTCCAGAGCCCATGCTCTTTCCACAACATCTTGGTTGAATTAGAAAGTGGCAATGAACAGGGGGCAGGGAGGGACATGAATCGGTTCATCTCTCCCTTTTCCTTGAAATCCTCTTGTCCCTTTCCCCTCCTAGTACCTTTGAAGTAGTGATTCCTAACTGTCATGATGCTGCGGTGCACCACCCAGGTCACCCCCTAGGACCAAGGCACTTCTCCCTCCCCACCTACCCCCTAATTCTAGAGTTAATAATTTAATAATAATTTGGCTGCTTATGGGTCATAACTGCATCCCTCTCTGGGAATTACTTTTGGCCAAATGTAGCTGCCTCGCCCAAGCTCTGTCTTATTCTCAGGGATTGCTTACATTTAATCACCAGTTCCTGTGGTGTTTTAATGTCCCTGGGCCCCCTTGCTTCCATTTGGGACAACTCTGGAGGACCACCCCACTTGCAGAGCTCCCTGTGGGGTCAACCGAGGCCTCCTTTACAACTGATTTCTGCCCCTAGTCGTCCCTTCCTCACAGGCGCTGCTCCAGGAACATTCCCAATAAACCTGATACGTGCAAATCTCCATCTCAGAGTCTGTTTCCAGGAAACCCAACCTAGCACTTGGAACTGGAAGTGGTCCTAGGAACAGTTCTATCGTTTTGGAGGGGGAATCAGAGGTCAAATATAGTGTGCTGGCATATGTAGCAATGCAATTGTTCACCAGCAGTGAAGGAGTACGGGATGCTGGTGGAAGGGAATGCACTGAAGGGTGCTATTATCTCAGGCATTTGAGAAGTGTGGGGGAAATAGTGGTTATAAGGACCATGGAATTAGATGGCTGCTGCTGGGCGTTATTGATGTATTAGAAAATGACAATGACGACAACGGTGATTGATCACCATTTAAAAAGTGCAAGTAGGAGACCTTCCTTGACAACCAGGTTCATCTCCTGCAGCTGGAGGGAAGAAAAAGCAGAAGATCAGGCTTTGAACTTAACTGGAAAGAGATTGAAGTTCAGAAGCTTGTGTTCTCTAATCTGACAAGTCAGCTTGATTACAGCACCATGATTGGGAAGGACCTGAGACTTGGCATAAGAACATCTCAGTCAGTGCACTCAAGAAATTTGAGGGGCCGGCCCCGTGGTGGAGAGGTTGGGTTCGTGCGCTCTGCTTCAGTGGCCCGGGGTTTCACTGGTTCGGATCCTGGGTGCGGACATGGCACCGCTCATCAGGCCATGCTGAGGCGGCATCCCACATGCCACAACTAGAAGGACCCACAACTAAAAATATGCAACTATGTACCAGCAGGCTTTAGGGAAAAAAAGGAAAAATAAAATCTTAAAAAAAAAAATTTGAAATCTCAGATCCTACCGAACACTTGGGCCTGTGGAAGTGGCCCATTTCTCTCTGTTGAAGGCTAGCACTCCTAACTTTCCTTAAAGATGATGCAGAAACCTCTGTCTTGCATGATATACACACTACAGAGCACAGGAGACAATCCCTATGAAGGCTCAGGAGCCCACAGCACCAGTGACATTCTTAAGGGCAGGCAAGGAAATACCATCAAAAATAAAGGACAAATTGTTTTATTTCATATCAGGCACCACTGAGAAAGAAGCACAGTGCTCCTGAAGTTAAGCTAATTGATAGAATATCTTCACAACACATACAATTAAAAATAATCAGTAAAATATTCCATTATAAATGAAAAGGGAGTAATTTATAATAAATTAGTACGTATTTCAATATGTAAATACTTTGATTCTGCTATTCTATAAGCCATAATTAAGTAATCAGATTCTTGAAACTGTATCTTTAATTACCAGTTATGACAATTACAATGTACATTGATACAGTCGTCACTCAAATACCATGAATGATCTTGCCTTTAACTTTATGATTTTCTAAAATGGTAAGCAAATCTTGGTAAAGTTCTAAACATAAAAAAGTGCAATTATTTATCAGGTGGTTATATACCTGGAAAAAAAATCAATGTATATTGAAACCATGGGAAAAAAGCCCTGTTTACAAAGAAAATAGACTTAGACCAATTTTTACCTGCATCAGTGTCCAGCAAGATATTCAAAAGTCATAGGCAATATAAGATAATTCTTTACTATGTACAACTGTCCCTTCATTATAGACACTAAATGCCAATAGCACACTTCTAATCATTGTGATGACCAAAAGTGTCCCCCTTTGAGACATTATTTCCCTTCTCCCTTGATGAGAACCATGAGTCTACTACATGTGTGAACTTCTCCAGTTTCCTCTGCCGCTCTTTACATGCTGGCTTCTCAAGGTACCAGCTGACTGCTGGTAACTCTAAATCTGCCTCTCCAGCAGAGATATCTTTTAAGCTTAGACTTGCATCTTCAATTTTCTGCAGGATATAGAGCCTGAATGTCCCACCCATACCTCAGACTCAACATGTCCAGATCATTCTGTTAACTTATATCTAAATGTGCTTCTATTGCTGTGGTCTTAATCTACGCACTACCATATATCCAATCTTGCAAGGTAGCACCCAGAGGTCATCTTTGGCTCCTGCCTTTCCTTATTCTCCCCTCGACCCAACCCCCTTCTGATTTCACCTCCTCTCTCCATTCTACCCTCCTTGCACAAGGTCAGACCCTCATCATATAAAAACAGCAGTCTTGCAACCAGAGTGAAGTAGCAGGATTGTGAAAGGGATCTTGTCACTCTCCTGGTGAGACTCTTCAGGCTGGACTAATGCTTCTGTGTTCATCAATAACGCCCTGTGGGTGTCTCAATCCTGGCCTCTACTACCCTGTATTATGATTATCTGTTTACATCCCACTAAGCTGTAAGCTCCCTGGTGTTAGGGATTGTGTTTTATTCATCTCGGTTAGCACACTGCTTAGCACAGTGCCGGACACAACATAGACAGTCAATAAATATTTACTGAATGAATGAAACATTCATAAACAACCACAGTATTGATGATTAACTTAATGTGAGTGAAGTAAGAGAGAATTTGATTATATCAGCTGCAGATTTTGGTGCTGATCTTAAATATTATCAATAAAATGATTGACTATTATCCTTTGGAATTCTCTTAGGACAAAATAGGTATTTAAATAAAATCAATAATTCTTGACTTTAAATGAACAACAAAAAAAGCTTGGCCTGATAACTTGATGAGTTTATTTTCCCTGTTTGAATGAAGGCAATGTTTAAAAACCCTCTTCAAATCACAAGAGAAAAGTGGGTTTCCTGTTGCCCTTTTCTCATTTATTTAAAGACAGTTATTAAATAGCAACCATGTGCCAAGCAGTGTGCCAGAAAAGGAGAAAGGACGGACGGCAGGGGAAATAGCCATGGTGACTAGGATATGGTCCTTTCCTGGGCTGTTCAAAGTGTGACAGGGGAAACAGTCACGTAAACAAACATCACCGAGCATGTGGCAAGTGTAACAAGGAAGTTACGTACCAAGCCTTACGAAAGCCCTGGGAAGGTTGGGGGGTCTATGTGCCTTTGAGGGGAGGTGTGGAGCAGGCCTCGGAGATACACTCACGTTTGAACTGGGTTCAGTTATTGTATCGGTTGGGGGAGGTGAGGGTAAGCCATGGTAACAAACACCCCAAAACTTCTGTGATTTAACACAGGCTCAGGAGTTTCTATCTCATTCACATTACACAGCCAATTCTGGTTATTGGGGAACTGCTGCTCAGCATAGACTCTTGGCAATCAGGGGACAGATTTCATCTTAGCACGTGCCTTCTTGATAGCTGCAAAGGGGGAGGGAACTCAGGAACTCTCATTCCTCTCAAAATTTCTGCCAAGAAATTTCTACCTGACAACATACTGGGAAAAGCAAGTCACGTGACCGTGTCTAAGTTAAATAGGATGGGGAAGAGCAATCCTACCAATTGCCTGAAAGCAGGGGAAACTGACCATCTGTGAACAGCTCTAAAGATTGCAAGAGAGGGATGAATAAGACAATCCTACGTGGAGAAGAGAAGGCAGGTCATTCTTGACAGAAGGAACGGCAGGCACAATGTCAGAAGGGTGCTCTATGATGTTTATGGGCAATGACGTTAAGTTTCGTGTTGGCTGGAGCACAGACTATACAGCAAGAGATGTTAGAAAACAGGGAAAAAGGTAGTTTGGGGCCACATTATTAAGGGCCTTGTTAGCAGGTTGAGGAGTTTAGGCTTTTATCTATCTACCTCTATTATTTTATCAATAATAGAGAGTACTTTTCAAAAGCTTTCGATCAATCCAATGAGTGTATCCAATGGTAAACTGGGAGACGTTAAAGAAGTCGTAGAGACTGGGCAGAACCAACACGCTTAAAAAAAACTACGCGAAGAGCAAAACGGCTTTGTATCCACACTAACTTGCATCCACAGACTTCCTGGATGCCGGACCATGGGCTGAATAGGTGTGTGAATGTAGATTCCTGCCTTCTGCCTAGAGGCTCTGACCTTCCCATCAGGGAGTTACAGCTCTGGAAACGACAGGGTGTTTGAACTGTTAATTCACCCTCAAACAGAAAACCACAGTTCTCCCTGTGGCTTAAGAGTAGCCAAGGTTTTGTTTTAAAATTAAAAGTAAATTACATTAAAAATGCCCTGGGAACCATTAGGTATCCACCATTTAAAGCAAACCAAACAGAACCTTGAAATTATTAGAATTCCTCTAGAGAATATGTTGGGCTGTCTCCTATTGTCCATTTAATGGCCTGTTTATTAGGAACTTTTGTGAGGTTTCTGTATCAAACTGAAAGCTTTTTCCATTCAATCATACAGAGAGAAGGTCTAAATAAATAGAAAACAGGAATAATTAAAATAATTAACTTACCTTTCCAACAGACATTAATGAGAGATCTCAGGTTCAAACTCCACTATGGCAACTATTACCACATATGGGTTTCATTTTTTTTCCTTCACAAACCAAGTTTAATAAATACAATATATATTTAATGCATTTAATAAATATAATATATATAATTATTTAATACACACACACATATAAACATATATGTGGATACCAAAATCCAGTCACTCATTCATTTATTCATTTACTCAAATTCTGGTAAGGGTCCAAGCTTGATCTCAAACAAGAAGTCAACACGACAAGTATGCCTCATAAATAGATGTGTTAAGGTCTCTAATAGTTGAGCGAAAGTTTTTCATGTGTACATGGAGTTAAGACTAGGAGAAGGGGTCAGCAATCTGCCCTTCTCGAATCTTGGTTCCACTGCACTTGAGTGGACCTTGTGCATCCGGAGGCTGTGTCCAGAGGTTGAAGCTGCTGTTTTTGGAAGGCACAGGATGCAAGCAGTGTTACCTCAGTGCTCAGGTGTCCAAGTGTGTCATGGCACAGAGGGAAAAAGCAGTTTCCCCATTTCTGTATCAATACACATGCCATCAACATATCATGGGCTCCAGGGAATACAGGGTCAGTTTTTGATGCCCAAGGATGTGCAAGCAAAGCCACCTTGTAGCACAATTCTAGGGAGTGTCATTCACATTACAGTGTATGGAAATAGTGCTCCCTGAGGTTGTGCAGGGCAAAACCTTTATGGTCCTACACGGTCATACTGGCAGCCCTGTTTGGAACATCAGAAGGCTAGAGCTTAGTAAGGATATTAGCATTGTCATTTGAACCCCTTAAGCAATTTTTGATCTGCAGAAATCACGAAGGGGGCTGGAGTAGAGAGCATGACACACTGCTTTTCAGCTCAAATACGATATTCCTTTCAAAGTCCCAGAAATCGCTGGGTGAGACATGAAGGGGCCTGAAACTCTTGCAGCTTGAGTTCAGAGCTGGAGTTGTTGCTGATGGTGTAACGGTCGGGGGCCTAGAGGAACTTGGGTTATACTTTTTTAACAAACATTTGGGTACCTAACGTGCCAGAGTATTGTGCTGTATATTTTTCAAAGAGCATTTTCAAGAAACAAATAAAAAGTCAATATGTTTCACCCTGGAGGTTTGGTCTGTAGTCACAGATTTCCCTCCATGCAGCATCTCACCGCTGCTTCCCTCATTCTGAACAACAGCCACTTCTTGGGGTGGGGGTGGGGGTGTACACACACACACGTGAGCACACACACATGTACACATATTCACATTTTTCTTGCTCTATTCATATTCTCATTTAAACAGAAGTAAATACTAAAATCCCCATGGGTGCTCCTTTTTTCCTGACTACATCCAGCATAAGTGATAAAACAGAAAAGATTTTCTCTCTTTCCTTCCAGATTCCAAGTGGTATTAAAAAAGAAAGTTCCAATAAACATTGGTGGTGTGGCTGGGTTTGGTGGAGGCATACTCTACTCTTTCCTTGTGTTTTCCAATTTATTGCCTGCCTCTAATTTGGTGTATCCACAGAATGTCACTACCAAAAAGGTGATATTGAGAATGGAGGGACTAATTCAGATGCATTTTGCCCTCAAAACAACTTTACCCTAAGTCTTCAGATCATTTACTACGGGTGGCATCTCCCCTTGAACGCTCTTACTTTCTCCTTGGACTTCGCTCACTTTCATGAATATGACTAAACTCACGAAAATGGTTCCTAGAAATGATTTACTCTCCACATATATAAAAACCTTCACTTTACTTTGAAGTCCAGTTTCAAACCAATACAACATAAAAACAAGAAGAAAAAACGTCGGGAAACTCTGCCAGCAAAGTCAACTTTCCCCCACAAGATCCAAATATTCCAGGTTCACAGTACACATAAAACCTTTTATACTGTTGCATTGGAAAGGATATTTCCAGTCATCCACCCACCTATTTGTTTTAACCTTTGAGTATCTTAATCCCCTGGATCATGCTTCACGCTGAAGTTCTCACCCTGCAATGAAACTGTTAATTTCAAGTGATAGATTTTTATTTTAGAAAAAGAAGCTCACTACTTCCCAAAATAAATTCATTTCCTCACATAGATCAAGGTTTGAGGACGGCCCCCTCCGCAGGCCTCAGTCTGCAGGCGAGGCTAATGTTTAAGCAGCAGTGTACCTGGTCCTCTGACAAAAGTGACATCAGAGGACCTTTGTTAAATGCCCTTTCCGAGGTGATAAATGAGAAAGCACTTTAACAGAAATTGATTTAAGCAAAACTCTTGGCCCGGTTACAGCTTTTCTCACACCATTCGCTCCACTGATGTAAAGTCCAGGTTGACAACTAAGCAAAGACAGTAACATTTTAGAGGGAAAAATATTTCTTACAACATAATAAAGATGATATTGAGAATTGAGATTTCCATCAAAACTAAAATAGTTTTGCTTGATCTAATGATCAGATGGGACTATTTCAGAACAGAGTCTAAGTCATGAGTAGCTTTGCCTTAGTCATATTAGAATATGCTCACCTTCATGAAAATTATTGAACTCCTATGTCTGTTTAGAGGTTACCATTCCTATTTCTTTTACGAGTGAGGTTGTGTGCTTTCGGGATAGCGGAACTCATTTTTATTTGTTTGATGTAAAGAACATATTCTAATAAGCATTAGTGACTCTGCCGCTCCTTTTTTTAATGCAATGCTTATTTGACACCTGGAAAAGTGATCATTCGGTTTTAAATTTTCTGATGGAAAAGCAATTACATTTTAAGTAGTGTTTCAATTATACTTCCCATGAGTCTTGTGGAAGTAAATCTGAGTTCTTGTTGCTTTTTGACACCTACTGCCATGTGTAGATTTAATGAAGAACTGAATATGATAATATCATACCCAAATACTGGAGGTGAAAACAGCAGCTATGTTTCTGGCTTCCACTATGCTAACCACATAAACAGTTTCACTATTTATAATTAAACTGAATGGTCAATTTACTACAAAAAACCACCACTGTGGTTAGATCAGTTCAAATAGTCAAACTGCTTAGCAATATCATCCACATTTATACTAGTCAAGGTTCCCAAAATTTTAATTATAAAATCTTTCTTTTAACAGTTAACGAAGAAATTTTCCAACCTCAAAAGGACGTGGAATGAGTGATGATTGAAAGTAACAGTAAAAAACTACTGACAAACTGATGCTTGATATTGTACAAGGTCACAGTGGATCACATTATAATGGATGGTAATTACAGCCTGGTTTAGTCAGCATAAAAATCGTAATTTAAATATTTTTTTATAATAGAAAACATGTGAATAGGCTGTTGTGTTTTTATGTCAAGTGGCATAAATATGCTTGTATATTTTGTGAAAGATAAATGTTAGGATCCAAATGGCAAGAAGTAGCAGGTGTAGGATTCGCGGCCAGTTTTGTGGTTTATCACGTCTCCCCTTACAGGAAATGAAAGTAGAGAGGAAAAAAAGCAGAAGCTGTGAATACGGTCAAGGGCAATTGATGTTTATAAGTGCATACTTAACTTTCCTGGCTAGCATTTGACAATCTTGCCTGTGTCATAAGAAAATGAAAAATCTCTTCTGCAGACGGTTTGGTCATAATATGGTGACACAGTCCTGTCCTTATTTAGGAGGGTGGCAAGAGATGGGGCAAGCAGGGATAAGAAACCCAGCCCAGTTTAATAAAATGTGGATATGATAATTTGTTAAGGAAGTAAACTTGTATTAATCTCAGGTATGCATAATAATAAATTTAGACTGCAAATTAGACAGTCTCATTCATTAATGATCAGGATGAGAAGAAAAATCAAATCTGCCTTAATGAGTAGAAAAAAGACAAATTTGTAGTTTAGTTCAGAAAAAAACAAAACTTTCAACAAAGCCGCTGAGCATGAGTGTGCGGCTTGTGGCCTGCATAAGGGCACCAAGCCCAGGAGGCCAGGGGAGCCGAAATCAGCTGGCACCCCTCTTGCCAAGCCACACACCCTGGTGGGGGCCTGTGTCTGCCCAGAGAAGGGATATCTTTTTCTCAGTCTTAGAAAGGCACCCTTTGGATGAGCAGAGGCCCGGCTTTAAAGAGAATGCTCACTGTTTTCCGGGGCTCAGGAAAATAGAAACGCATATACAGCTATAGGAGTAAAATTAGTACAAGTTGTCTGAAGGGCAATTCAGAAATATGTATAAGCCTTAACATGTTCCATATCCTTTGGTCCTTCAAGTCCTATCTTTAGGTATTTATTTTAATGTTAGTTGTGATGGTTTTTAGAATGTGTCCACAAAAATTTTTAACACTCCTTCCTTCAAAAGATGGAGGCTACTTCTTCTCCTCTTGGATACGGATCAGATTTAGTGAAGATTCTCTTGTAACAGACACAACATGGCACAAAGGCTGCTATATGAATTCTAAGGATAAATCGTAAAAAGAACAGCTTCAGTCTGGCTTTCTCTCTCTCAGATCAATCGCTCGGGGGCAGGAAGCCAGCTGCCATGCTGGAAGAACACTCAAGCAGCCTGTAGAGGGGCCCATATGGGGAGGAACTGAGGTCTCCTGCCAAAAACCCACATTGACTTGCTGGCCATGAGAGTGAGTCATGAAACTCAAGCCTTCAGCCTCTAGCAAGACTTCAGATGACTCTTCAATAAATGGTGTTGGGAAAACTAGACAGCCACATGCAAAAGAATGAAACTGGACCTCTGATGCCACACAGAAAAAGTCAACTCAAAATGGGTTAAAGACCTGAATGTAAGACCTGAAACCATGAAACTTCTAGAAGAAAACATAGGAGTAAGCTCCTTGATATCAGTCTTGGCAATGATTTTTTGGATTGACACCAAAAGCAAAGGCAACAGAAGCAAAAATAAACAAGTGGGACTACATCAAACTAAAAAGCTTCGGCACAGTGAAGAAAACCATCAACAAAATAAAAAGGCAACTTATGGAATGGGAGAAAATATTTGCAAATCATATATCTGATAAGAGGTTAATATCTAAAATATATAAAGAACTCATACAACTCAATAGCAAAAAACCCTAAACAATTAGATTAAAAAATGGGCAGAGGAACGGAATATACATTTTTCTAAAGAAAACATACAAATGGCCAACAGACACATAAAAAGGTGCTCAACATTCCTAATCATCAGGGAAACGCAAATCAAACCCAGAATGAGATATCACCTCACATCTGTTAGAATGGCTATCATCAAAAAGACAAGAAATAAGTGTTGGGGAAGATGTGGAGAAAAGGGAACATTTGTGTATTGTTGGTGGGAATGTAAATTGGTGCAGCCACTATGGAAAAAAGTAGGGAGGTTCCTCAAAAATTTTAAAATAGAATTACTATGTGATCCAGCAATCCCACTTCTGGGTATACGTCCAAAGGAAATGAAATCAAGATTGCAAAGAGGGTGTGAACTTAACCACTACACCACCGGGCCGGCCCCAAAATAAATATTTGAAAATACACCATGTTAAACTTACACAACAATAAAAGATGATGTCTAGGTAACTAGTTAGGTTAGTTCTTTTCAGGATGCACAATTACATAAAACAATGGCATGGACTCTCAAAGGACCCCTCGAGGGGCATAAGAAACCCAAGTGGGAAGCAATTCTAGGTACCGATATTCAGTAAACATCGATTGGTGCCTGATATACGCTAGATACTGTTATGTGCTTAATAAAATCCCAAAAGTCATAAATTTCTTCACTCTCAACATTTGACATAATCCTTTTGAGAATAGGACAAGATGAAGAACAAGGGGAAAAATGCACATGTTTATATGACTTGAATTGGTAAATAGAAAGTTTAGACCAACGGGTACAATCTCTGAGTAACCTCATTGTGTGATTCAGTCAGGCCACACGTGTGTCATAGACTCAAAAAGATGAGCAAATGTCGACCTAAAAGAATAGAATCAAAGACTTCTAGTTTAAGGTAGCAGACTGAAAAGAATTTTCCACTGCTGAATCCTTAACAAAGTTAGCCGTAATAACAATAAAAAGCTTATCTAATATTCATAAAGTAATCATATGCCAGAGACTGTTCCAAAAGCTTTACATGTATTAACTGATTTAATAACAATCCTCTGGGAAAGGCACTTGACAGTCTGGGAAACTAACACCATGGACGCTAAATATCTGACCCGAGTCTCAAAAGGAGCAAGTGGCAGAGACTTGAGGCAGGCGGTGCGGCTCCGGAGCGCATGCCTCCATCCACTCTACTAAAGCTGCCTTTTATAATTCAGGAAAATGTAAAAACCAACAACAAAAAGATCTGTCAAACCACCAAATAAGGAAAGAGGCAGAATCTATTGCAATAAGAAGCAGCTGATTCTGGAATGAAGCAATGGTAAAAGACATAGCTTGGCTCAGAAGCCAGCCCTCAGCTTTCCGGAAACCATGATGGTGGGTTCACAAAAATCCGAGAATTCCCACAAAAACTTCCAAGCATGGAGGAAAGGAAACCGAGTCGGTTTTATTATTTAATTCCTCTTCTGACTGAGGAATAGTGGAAAAGGGCTGAAGGGGAGCAATGGGTGAAACAGAAAACAACTCAAAGCCCAAGAGTCCTCCCCAGGGTGGATGGTATGAAGTCCTAATTAATTGGCGTGAACTCTTGTATAGGCTATGTAATAAAATCTCGGAAAAAATGTGCAGGACCCAGGTCATGTAACACACCTGCACACCACTCCCATTCCCCGCTACTCCTTGAGGGTACAGAAAACGCAGGTAAGAACGTGTAGAATCTCAAGGTGCAGGTGGGAAGTGAAAAAAGACAAACCCTCAGATATTGTAGACAGAGTTCAGCTGTCACTCACCATGCTGAGAGCAAAGAGAGTGGAGAGTCTCCCAGGCAGGAAGGATACAAAAGGAAACAGCACAGCAACTCTGCCACCCACAAACATCCAAAGAGCAAGACGCGACAAAAGCCACCAACAAAATGAACCAAAGGAGTAGGAACAAATCGTCCAGAAGACACACACACACACACACACACACCCCAACCCTCAAGCCAGAGAAAAATAAAATCCAAAACACAGAAGGAGATTCCTCTTCAGTGCTTGGCATTGTTCACCTGAATAAGAATATCAAAACAACAATAATAAACAAGAGCGTAAAGCCGTGATTACACAGCAAAGGGAGAGAAAAAGAACTACGGTAGTGAAAAGAAACACAGATAACAGCTTGGGAAGATGAGGTCAATTCCAAAATAAGGATAATTGAGATCAGAAGCAAAGAGCCTATGAAAAGAATAGAAGATACATTCAAAGATAATATAATACAAGAAAATTTCTCTAAAATGAAGGGGAAAATGCTATTTGTAGATACAGACTGTATGTCAGGAAAGTTCAGTACAGAAATCTTAAGCCTGATGCACACACCCCAGTTAGGTTATTGAGCTTCAGGTTACAGGCCAAAAAAAAAATCTACTCAGAGAGAAAATCAGTGTAGACTCTTAATCTAATTCACAGTGAAGTTCACTTCTAGAAGTCAGTGAAGCAAGTTCACCAAGTTCTGAGGAAAAGAAAACATGACTCGTAATTATTATAGCCAGCCAAGATGTTCAAATATAAATGCGACGGGCAGAATTCTCAGAGATAAAGAAAGGAACTTAAGATTACAGCCCTATGAGCTCTTCTGAAAAAAATCACAACAATGAAATCCAGCCTTTAAGAGCTGAATCACAATACACAGAAATAAGAAAGCTGTGATAAGTGCTGATGGTAGCACTAAGTAAATTTAAACATGGAATTAATTAAGAACAGGCACGTGTTCCACAGAACAGAATGTTAACATGATAAACCTGGGCAAAGAAAAACAATAATGTAAACAACAAAAATCAGGATGTGAAGGAGGGAAAAAGAGGTATTATGATCTAGCTTTCACAACCAAGGATCAATTTCTACTAAAACAATTTTAAAAAAATCATGACAACGCCAACTTTAAAAGTTATTTGCAAATTATTTTTTAGCTTTAGCATAGTTTTTTAGGAAATAATATCTCCTAAGCGTACATATGTGCGTATGTGTATGTATGTGTACAACTATTCGTTCTCTTCCATTTCAGTTTCTCCTTTTGATTAACATTCAAGTAAAATTAAACACTTTTATGTTTATATTAAAAGTAGCATCTATAGGGGCTGGCCCCGTGGCCGAGTGGTTAAGTCTGTGCGCTCCGCTGCAGGCGGCCCAGTGTTTCGTTGGTTTGAATCCTGGGCGCGGACATGGCACTGCTCATCAGACCACGCTGAGGCAGCGTCCCACATGCCACAACTAGAAGGACCCACAACGAAGAATATACAACTATGTACTGGGGGGCTTTGGGGAGAAAAAGGAAAAAATAAAATCTTTAAAAAAAAAAAGTAGCATCTATAGCATGATTCCAGTTTTAGAAAAGGATTTCTACATATCTATATGCATAGAAAAATATTGCGACCGATGCTCACCTGATGTTAATGAGGGTTATCTCTGGGTATGGGATTTGGAGGGTTTTTCCTTTCATTTTTGTATTTTTCTGCATTGTTTGAATTCTTTACAATCAACATGTATAATATTTTTTAAAAAGCAAGAAAGTTTTAAAAAAACTTTCTTAAGTTGAAGAAAGGAAAATAAGAATGGAAGAAAGAAGGAAATATGTTAAGATTGGTTAACCCTGAGTGGTAGAAATATGAAACAATGTATCCTTCTTTGTATGTATTTATCTTTCTTAAATTTCCAGTGAAAGGTTAAAAAAGGAAGCAGAATGTAAGTAGGATTGAGATGCTCTCATGTACACATAAAAATCAGGGATTACGTGTACAATTGACTTGGTTGGAATTGACTATGTTTAGAATGTCAGGGACGAAGACCGAATTCAACCCCTGTGTTCCGTGTCTTTTGCATTGTTAACCCTTACGTGATTGCCTGTTTCTCCTCCCGCCCCTCCACGGCTCCTGTGAAAGTACAGAAATGTTGACCCTAGGGGATTCCTCCATTCAAGGTACTGCGATGAAATAAGACAATGAAACCCTCCATTCGTTTGCTCTTTGCTCTGAGTCAACAGACCAATGCAAACTAGCAAGAACATGTTTCATCTATTATATTAAAACCAAACACATAAATAAACCAAAAAACAAATAAAAAACCACAAGACTCATCAGCATTTCTCCTTTCCCAGCTTGCCTTGCGTTGAGAGTCACCAGTGGTCTTGAGAGAATTACATTTTTTCCTCCATTCTCCCTTCCTGGAGATCTGTAAGAAGCACCTCACTGCCCCCTCATGTAAGGTGCTGCTGTGCTATGAAAATGATTGTTTTTATATCTTTTGGACCACTCTTGAAAAAACTCAGCAGGCAGAGCCACTACCTTGAAGTTACCGGTTAGTCCGTAGTGAGCGCGTCACAGAGACAGGATATAGCTTCAGTGAAGTGCTTCTGGCTTCCTAACATTGACTTCCTCTTGACTATTCATCACGTGTCCTGAGCTTCCTGCAGGGCCTGCAGAGTTTGTAACGCGGAGCTACGCTGATGCTCAAAGGGGCCACGAAGACAGATAATGAACCACAATAGGACTTCCTTGGTTTTTACAAAGACCTGTCAACAATAAAGTCATACTTTGATTCCATTGTGAAGCTATTAACAATTTATTTTCAGATGGAAATACGTTTGCTTACTAAGGGTTGATAATCAGGTGGTATGGTATTCTCTGATACTAAATATTTGACAATTACAGACGTGCAATTGGTATTGTCATGGCCAGAGGGCTGAACTTGAACAAAAATACTCAATTTTATTTCATACTAAAGGTATGTCCTTCTTCATACAAGTGTCCTCATTATCTGTACAGGGGAAGTTACTTCGCTGCCTGAGACTAGAAATAATCATCCTAAGCACATGAAGAGAAACGAAATTGTATTTCAAAGATCCATGTCCTGAGACTCAGTAGGGTCACTCTGAAGAATGGAACTCAGATTAAATGAGAGTGAAGTGTGCTAATTATTCCCTTTGCTCACGTGGGAGTGGAAAAGGTGAGCAATAATATCATTCTTCCACTCATTCATTCAATAAGTATATATTGAGCATTAGTGAGCCTCTGGTTTTTTTCCTTTCCTCTTTTTCTAATAACAGCACCTACATGTTCCTTTGGGGAATAATCTCTTCCCCTTTCCCACTTGCAGTCTATTTGGTTCCACTGGTGTAATTTCCTTTCCTGGCACAGGACCCAGGATCGGTCCATTAGTATTTTCTATCCCTTTGGCCATAATGATTGGCTCAAGGATGGCACAGACCCGAAGACAGGCCCACGGGACTCAATCCTGGACTTTTACTGACAATATTGGCAAAGAGTACCTTTTCTCTACTGGGTTGGCTAGGTTGAAAAAATGTGAACCTGAGGCCACCAGCAGCCATTTTTCTACCTCAGTTTTCAGATGGCAGGTGAGAGCTCTTGAAATTGTAAAGTCAGGCCCTTCTTTCAGCCCTGAGGGATCATGATTGGTGTTTTAGGTAATAGTTGTCAACCTCGGCTGCACATTGGAATCACTGGGGAAACTTAAGTAAATCTGATGACTGGGCCCCACCCCACAACAATTTCATCAGGATCTCTGGAGGTGAGGCTCAAGCATCAGTATTTTTTAAGGCTCCAAAGATGATTTCAATATGCAGCAAAATCTGAGACATGTTGGCCTATGTCAGTCATGGTAATCCCTTTCCTGTTGCTAGTGATTGGGGTAGGCATGGGACCCCGTTTGGGCTAATGTGTATGGACCCAGTTCTAGCCAAAGGGATGTTAGAGATAGCTCATTGCTTCTGGAAAACTGGTTTTCCTCCCAGGTGAAAAGACTGAGCCTCATGAGGGAAAGACCTACTGTCACCCTTTCTTCCTGCTTTCAACCAGCTGAGTGAGGACAATGACAGTCAAATTGTTACCATGATGAAAGATGGTAAATAGAAAAGGAGAAAGAACGGCAGTTCTTGGTGATATTGCCGTTTCTTCATGAAACCTGCAACTGCCTACCTTCGCTTTTCCTTTGTGTGAAATCATCGAATGTCTTTATTGCTTAAGCCACAGCTAGTCGGGGACTCTCTTACTTCTTGTTGGAAGTATTCCTAACAGAACTGTTAACTTACTCAAGAAATCGGTTTTAAAAGGGAAATACATCCTGGAAATAGTCAAAAGGGCTCAGGACATAGTCTTTGTACATCTCAAATGTTTACAACATGCAAAAGGTAGAGATGAGAAGCAAATTTGGAATATTTCTGGGATGCAATGTTAAGAATCATGAAGGCATTTATGCAAGAGAATGGAGTCGTCAAGGGAGGACTTCTCTCACTCTTGCTTTCTCTTCCGATACTTCTGGCTCTTCAAGCCTCCGCAGATGGGCTGCCCATTTCACACCCTTAATTCTAAGATCAATCCAGGTTTGAAGCAGACGGTGAGTACTTAAATGTAACCATAACCTGCCTCCCTCTCTGGTAAAGCTGAATATCGAGGTACTTCCCTTGTTTATGAGGGGTCAATGTCCCTAGGTCAGGGCTCTGTCCCCACATTCTTTCTACAGTGTGCCAGTTATACTCCTCTGACTCTCCACTTCCATTACTCTTTGCCAAATAAAATTACAAATGTTAACCTCTTAGTCTAATATTTTATCACATTGTTCAACTTCTCATGGGTTTCCTTGTCTGAGTTTTCCTTCCTCTGCATGCCTTAGTTCATATACCTGGGTGTTTTCCCATGGGATTTCTTTTTAAATAATTTTTGATACCCTATTTGGTATTCCAACATACTTCTGGTACTGAAATTCTCTCTTGATCTCATCAAACATCTTCCTAGGATCAAATTCTGTTCTTATACCCCTGACGAGGGTCTGATTTCTCCTTCTCATGGTTGGCTGTCTCTTATATAAACTTCCAAGGATCCCCTCTCTTGGGTTCTCCATTACTGGGCATTCGCCTCTTACAAGATCTCATTTCTTATTGGATCTCTAGTCACTGTACAGTTCATTGGTAAGTCTAAACCTCTTGTCAAGAACTGTGAAGGATCTGATATTTTGCCCTGCTTGCAAGCTACCGAGTTAGCCTGCCTCAGTTTTATGGATGCTACCAGTAGACATACAAATTTTGAGTTAGAGACAAAGGAGTTTATTACTCATTAGCTATAGCTAGAATATTAGCATTTTCTTGCACCACTTCCTCAAGCTCCAGTTCCCACAGGGCATTGCAAAGAGGGCCAGGTAACACTTGCATACACAGTGGATCACTTTCCTGGAGGAGAAATTTGAACTTGGAGAACTCAATTTTTTTATAATGGCCAGTAAGTATGCCTGCCATTTGCTCCAGGGGAAGGCATTATATTTCTGTTCTCCAAGACTGTTTCCTATAGAGAGAGATATTGTCCAAAAGAGACAGTCCAGAACAAAAACCATCAGTGCCTCTTCTTGCAAGACACACAGAAATACAAGACCTACAGAGAATTGCCTCCCAATAGCCCCTCCATAAATCACATGTTCAAGTATTTATCTTTTCTTCTACCTTCATCAGTACTACCATTACCTCTCATGGAGACCAATGCAATAGGATTCTAAAGGGTCTCTTTCCACTATCACCCCCTTACAATCCATTCTACACACAGAATAGTCAGAGTGCTAGTCTTAAAATGTAATCACACTTTGTCTTAAAACCTCTTAAAAGTGTGTGTGGCTTCCAGCACAATTTTTATAATATCCCACTCCACACGGCAAGAATCTCTATGAACACACGAAGTCCTATGTGATATGGTCTCTACTTCGTTCTTTAACCTCAACTTCTGCTGCTATCTCTCTCATTCACTATACTGTCTGTCTTCTAACATATAAGCTTCCTTGCTTCTCAAGTTCTTTGCTATTCTATTCCCTCTGCCTGAAATATTCTTGCCCCAGATCTCTGCAAATTCTTGTTTTCAATAAGGCCTTTCCAGATCCCCAGTTAATTTCACTAATTCTGCCTTCGGCTGTGGCTGTGGTTAATGCTATTGGATTTTAAATTTCAATTATCATTTGTCTAGTTCTGGTTGGTTCTTTTTAAAACCTGCTAAGACTTTTAAAAAATGGTTTTCTGATAAATGGATTGAGTTCTCCAATAAGAAGACAGAGTGGTGAGATGGATTAAAGAACAAGACCCAACAATTTGTTGCCTCTAGGAAACACATCTCAGCTCCAATGACAAGCACAGGCTCAGAGTGAAGGGGTGGAAGACGATACTCCAAGCTAATGGCCAACAAAAGAAAGCAAGTGTCACAATACTTATATCAGACAAAGTAGACTTCAAGATAAGACGGGTAAAGAGAGACAATGAGGGGCAGTATATAAAGATCAAAGGGACACTCCATCAAGAAGAAATAATGCTTATAAATATCTATGCACCCAACACAGGAGCACCAAAGTTCATAAAGCAACTATTAACAAACCTAAAAGAAGATATTAATAATAACACAATAATAGTAGGGGACCTCAACACTCCACTCACATCAAGGGATAGATCATCCAGACAGAAAATCAACAAGGAAACAGTGGAATTAAAAGAAAAGCTAAAATAGCTGGACTTGATAGACATATATAGAGCACTCGATCCAAAAACAGCAGAATACACATTCTGCTCAAGTGCGCATGGAACGTTCTCAAGGAAAGACCATATGTTGGGAAACAAGGCGAGCCTCAATAAATTTAAGAAAATTAAAATAATAACAAGCATCTTTTCCAATCATAATGCTATAAAGCTAGAAATTAATTACAAGAAAAAAGCCGAGAGAGGGACAAAGATGTGGAGACCAAACAGCATGCTATTGAACAAGCAATGGATCATTGAAGAAATTAAAGGAGAAATCAAAAAATATCTGGAGACAAATGAAAATGATAACATGCCATCCCAAGTCATGTGGGATGAAGCAAAAGCCGTATGAAGAGGGAAAGTCATTACAATAGAGGCTCACCTTAACAAACAAGAAAAATCCCAAATAAGCAATCTCAAACTGCACCTAACTGAATTAGAAAAAGAAGAACAAACAAAGCCCAAGTCAGCAAAAAGAGAGAAATAATAAAAATCAGAGCAGAAATAAATGCTATTGAAACAAAAAAGTCAGTAGAAAGGATCAATGAAACAAGAGCCGGTTCTTTGAGAAGATAAATAAAATTGACAAACCACTAGCCAGACTTACAAAGAAAAAGAGAGAGAAAGCCCAGATAAACAAAATCAGAAATGAAAGAGGAGAAATAGCAATAGACTCCACAGACATACAACGGATTATAAGAGAATACTACGAAAAACTATATGCCAGCAAAATGGATAATCTAGAGGAAATGGATAAATTCTTAGACTCTTACAACTTCCCAAAGCTGAATCAAGAAGAAACAGACAATCTGAACAGACCAATCACAAGGAAGGAGATTGAAACAGCAATCAAAAGCATCCCAAAGAATAAAACCCCAGGACCAGACGGCTTTCCTGGGGAATTTTACCAAACATTCAGAGAGGATTTACTACCTATCCTTCTCAAGCTATTCCAAAAAATTAGGGAAAGTGGAACATTTACTAACACATGAACACATGATATTCTACAAGGCCAACATCATTCTGATACCAAAGCCTGACAAGGACAGCACAAAAAAGGAAAACTATAGGCCAATATTGCTGATGAACAAAGATGCAAAAATCCTCAACAAAACTTTGGCAACCCAAATTCAGCAATATATCAAAAGGATCATACATCATGATCAGGTGGGATTCATACCAGGGACACAGGGATGGTTCAACATCCACAAATCAATCAACCTGATACACCACATCAACAAACTGAGGAATAAAAACATGATCATCTCAATAGATGCAGAGAAAGCATTTGACAAGATCCAACAGCCATTTATGACAAAAACTCTTGACAAAATCGTGATAGAAGGAAATTACTTCAACATAATAAAGGCCATATATGACAAACTCACAGCCAACATCATACTCAATGGGCAAAACCTGAGCGCCATCCCCCTGAGAACAGGAACAAGACAAGGATGCCCTCTATCACCACTCTTATTCAACAGAGTACTGGAGGTTTTGGCCAGAGTAGTTAGGCAAGAGAAAGGAATAAAAGGAATCCAAATAGGGAGTGGAGAAGTGAAACTTGCTGTTTGCAGATGACATGCCCCTATATATAGAAAACCCCAAAGAATCCATTGGAAAACTAATAGAAATAATTAACAACTACAGTAAAGTTGCAGGGTACAAAATCAACTTACAAAAATCAGTTGCTTTTCTATACTCCAATAACGAACTTACAGAAAGAGAACTCAAGAATACAATTCCATTTGCAATCACAATGAAAAGAATAAAGTACCTAGGAATAAACTTAACCAAGGAAGTGAAGGACTTATACAATGAAAACTATAAGACATTACTGAAAGAAATTGATAATGACATAAAGAGATGGAAAGAGATACCATGCTCATGGATAGGAAGAATAAACGTAGTTAAAATGTCCATACTACCCAAAGCAATCTACAGATTCAGTGCAATCTCAATCAGAATCCCAATGACAGTCTTCACGGAAATGGAGCAAAGAATCCTAAATTTCATATGGGGCAACCAAAGACCCAGAATTGCTAAAGCAATCCTGAGAAAAAAGAACAAAGCTGGAGGAATCACAATCCCTGACTTCAAAATGTACTGCAAAGCCACAGTGATCAAAATGGCATGGTACTGGTACAGAAACAGTCAAACAGATCAATGGAACAGAACTGAAAGCCCAGAAATAAAACTGCACATCTATGGACAGCTAATCTTCAACTAAGGTGCCAAGAACATACAGTGGAGAAAAAGACAGTCTGTTCAATAAATGGTGTTGAGAAAACTGGACAGCCACATGCAAAAGAATGAAGGTAGACCATTATCTCACGCCATACACAAAAATAAACTCAACATGGATCAAAGACTTGAAGACAGAAACCATAAAACTCCTGGAAGATAATATAGGTAGTACACTTTTTGACATTGAACTAAAAAGGATCTTTTTGAATACCATGTCTTCTCAGAGAAGGGAAACAAAAGAAAAAACAAACAAGTGGGAGTTCATCAGACTAAAGAGATTCTGCAAGGCAAAAGAAACTAGAATCAAAACAAAGGGGCAATCCACCAATTGGGAGAAAATATTTGCAAATCACATGTCTGACAAGGGGTTAATCTCCATAATATATAAGGAACTCACACAACTGCACAGTAAAAAAACAAACAACCTGATCAAAAAATGAGCAGAGGATATGAACATTTTTCCAAAGAGGATATACAGATGGCCAATAAACACATTAAAAGATGTTAAACATCACTAATCATCAGGGAAATGCAAATCAAAACTACACTAAGATATCACTTATGCCTGTTAAAATGGCTGTAATCACTGAGACTAAAAATAACGAATGTTGGAGAGGGTATGGAGAAAAGGGAACCCTCATACACTGCTGGTGGGAATGCAAACCGGTGCAGCTATTATGGAAAACAGTATGGAGATTCCTCAAAAAACTAAAAATAGAACTACCATACACCCAGCTATCCCACTACTGGACATCTATCCAAACAACTTGAAATCAACAATCCAAAGTAGCATATGCACCCCTATGTTCCTTGCAGCACTATTCACAATAGCCAAGACATGGAAACAATCCAAGTGCCCATTGACTGGTGATTGGATAAAGAAGATATGGTATATATATACAATGGAATACTACTCAGCCGGAAAAAAAGACAAATTCATGCCATTTGCAATAATGTGGAAGGACCTGGAGGGAATTATGCTAAGCAAAATAATCCAGACTGAGAAAGACAAACACCAGATGCTTTCACTCATATGTGGAATATAAACAAACACATGGACAAAGAAAACAGTTCAGTGGTTACCAGGGGAAGAGGGGTGGGGGGTGGGCACAGGGGGTGAATGGGAGCACCTGTGTGGTGACAGACAAGAAATGATGTACAACTGAAATCTCACAATGACGTAAACTACTATGAACTCAAGGGAAAAAATGGTTTTTTTTTGTTCTTTCCAAGGAAGATTAGCCCTGAGCTAACTGCTGCCAATCCTCCTCTTTTTGCTGAGGAAGACTGGCCCTGAGCTAACATTCGTGCCCATCTTCCTCTACTTTATACGTGGGACGCCTACCACAGCATGGAGTGCAAGCAGTGCCATGTCCGCACCCAGGATCCGACCCGGTGAACCCTGGGCCGCCGAAGCGGAACCTGAGCACTTAACCACTGCGCCACAGGGCCAGCCCCTGTTTTCTGTTTCTTGAAGGTATTTTTAAGCTTTGTCTTCTCTTCCTTTAAGTATGATTTGTTTTAGACATATAAATTTATACTCACATTTACATGAAAATCCATGTTTCATTATACCAACGTTTGAAATATATACACGTTTGTTTTGTTGATTGCTGTTTCTGGTGTTTCTCCCCCACGGCACCTTATTCCCTTGTGCACTTGATTATCTTTGTGAACTATCTTTTCCCTTGAAAAATTCTATGTAGGAAATTTTTGAGGCCTAGGATGTAGGTGGGTTTCTCCCAAGGGGATTTGTATTTACTTCGGCCCGGTATGCAGGGGGACTACGAGTTCAGGAACACTTTAGGATAAATTCAAGGCATGAACATTTGGAGGCCTCCCAGAAGATGTGAATTTTGCCTATGAAATTCTTTAGGACAGGCTTGTGGTCGCATCTTCTCAGGGATTGCTTTATTACTTTTTTTCCGTAACTTGCTTTGCCCAATAACTTTCCTTGCAATTCCTCCAGTTCTCTGAGGTGGGGGGAGAGGAAGGTGCAGAGAGATTTGATTATTGGTTCACTCTTACATCCTTACACATGTGGCATTAACCCCTTGAGGTCCCACGTAGATTAGGGATTTCCTTGTCAGAACCGGTTTTACATTAGGAGGGCTCTGCCCTTCCCGCTCCACAAGGCCCTGAGACGTTAAGCTAGCTTCAGCAAAACAGCTCTGCCTACCTTTCTGGTTACTGCCTTTTACATCGATTGTGGCCTGATATTTCCTTACTAATTTTTCAGCATTTTGATGCTTAAAACACACACACATGCACAGCATTTGTATTTCTTTTCAGTAAAAAGGTTAGTATAAATACTCCTATAGTCATACTATAGATGTGAAACTCATAGAAGATGCCACAGTCCCCAAATATTCATAGCACCCCTCCCCCACTCTCTGTTCCTGTGGCTCCTGCCCTAGCTCCAGTCATTGCTTCCTCCTGAATTGTTGAAACAGTCTTTTAAACTGTTTTCTCAGCCTCCAGCCACGCCCCATTAATTTCATTTTCTACCTTGCTGACAGATTCTTTGTAAACTACTGACCTATCGTGTGACTCTTTTACGTAAAAATATTCAATGGATCCTTGCTGCCTTTAGAGGTCAAACTCTAGTCTGGTCCCAACTTAACTTGACTCTAAGCTTTCTTCCCCACACACCAAAGTATAACACTCTTCCCTAAGCCACCGCCCACTTCCACACTCCCATGCCTTTGTGCCTTTGTTCAAACACCCTCTTCTACGTGGTCGGTGCTATTCTCCGCTTGGTAGACTTCTCCCGACTCCTCGTGGAGCAGATCTCGTATCTTCACTCCTCGGAGGCCAGCCTTTACTCACGCGGGGGGGACCACCCCTTTCTTCCACTTCTCTACCAAATGCCATGTTAATAGTTCGTCTGCAAGCTCCTCTGTCAAAACAGAATGTGAGGCTGAAGTAAGTCAGGGCATGAGAGCTATTTATTTAGTTTAGAATTTTCTAGCCTTCAGCATGGTGCCTGTTACGCAGCCAGTGTTTAATGAATAAATAACGAAGGCAGTTGGGTCAGTCTTGATAAAAGTCCAATTGCAGTTTTTTGTTTTACATTCCCCACGTATGGCAGTGCAGCCATAGCCTTTCAGAGTTAAAGGCACTTTAGAAGTCATTAGTATAATTGCTTTAAGACTATAAAAGACTAAGGCCCAAAATGGTTACGTGTAAAACTACATGAAAGGATGTTTGTTGTGAAAATGAATACTATCTATTCACTGTTTACTGAATACCAGCCGCCACTAAGCATGTTTTATTTTATTTCATTTTCCCCACGACCCCATAAAGTAGGAATATTTTCCTCATGTTACGCACCGTGTTTATCAGTTACACCAACTCAACTTTGTGATCTGAAATAATGCCACAGGTTCAAGTTATTGGACCTTTTCATGGCCCCTGGCACCTTCCCCTCCAGCCAGTTCCTGGCTGCCATATAGAGGAAAAGGTTTTATTGCCTCCTTAACACCTTCTGGTTACTCTAGGCTCTTAATTTTTCTCCCCCAGGACTGTTCCTGACTTAGAGGCTGGAGCTCGGAGCCTCTGTGCACTTTCTACTTTTATCAAAATGGTGGCAAATCATTTTGCAAGGCTCTCCTCACCCTTACTGAGAGCCGGGTCCGCCTGGAACAATTCCTACAGTGGGCACTCCGGTTTCTGAAGGGACTACATCCTTTTTACATCTATTTTAAACATATTTCCTCCCATATCATGCCAACCAAGTCTGAATAATTAATTGATGAAAATAAGCATCATTTGATTCAATCAGGATTCCTTCAGTCATAACGGTTTTCTAATTTTGTGGTCTTTATCTCGTCATACCAAATTACCCCAGCTATATAAGTCTTTTAGTTGTCACAAAGTATCTTTCCAATTTCCCAGCTTCTGTATGATTGTTTTAATGGAATCTCATAAGGCTAAAATAGTTGGAGGCATTCAGTAAATTAGTATGTTAGGCACTAATTAGGAGCAATTAACTATAGGAAGCCTCAGTAATTCAACCTGGATTTCAATAACCAAATTTTGTTGTTTTTAGTAAAAATATTGTTTTCCCGAATATGGGTATCATTTCACCCCCGAATCAAGTATTGATTTAAAAATCATGGAATTCTCAATAAATGGAGAAGGAATGAGAAAAACAGAAAAATCACCATTAAGCAAACATTGTTTTAAGGCAAGAACCATCAATGGATGTCAAATTTAGTGAGCAAGGTACAATGAGAAACAGCATACTTGCATCCTCTGAAAGTATCTCCTCACAAGACATTTTTTAATAGCTAAGAGAAAAATAGCAACGTTATGTAGAGAAGCCTGGCAGACACCGCATTAACCAAATGAGCGAAGTTAAGATCACCAGTAAGATGACCAATTGACATTACACAAAGTCTGATATGATGCACAACATCACTAGAAGGGCACAACATCACTTCTGTGGTGTTTTTACCAAAAATACATAAACCTCAAGCTAATACTAGAAAATATCAGATAAATCCAAATTGGGTAACATTCTACAAAACAATTGACCAATGCTCTTCAAAAGGGTCAAAGTCACGAAAGACAAGGAGGGGCTGGGGAACTGCCACAGACAGACGGCAGGAGACTAAGGGGACACGACAATTAATGCAATGCGGAATCCTGGCTTGCATTCTGTACAGGTGAAACACGTTCACGAGAGAACTGGTGAAACCCAAATAAGGTCTGCAGTTTAGTTAACGGTATCGTACCAACGTAATTTCCAGGTTCTAACCCCTGTACTCTGGTATACAAGATGCTCACTTTAGGGGAAGTTGGGTGAAGGGTACACCGGAACCCTCTGTACTATCTGTGCAACTCTTCCGTAAGTCTAAATTGTGTCAAAATGAAAGTTAAAAGAAGTCATGAAATTCCAACATATAAGATCTCTGGGCTGTTTCTCCTCTTCTGGGCAGGAGGGAATAAAAGGACTTGGCCAGCACCCTGCACCTTGATTGTCACTAGTTGTGCCCTGAAGAGACTCTCCAGCCATTCCTGCAGTCAGATCTGATCCTTCAGTTTTTCCTTAGATTTTTATGCACTGGTCAATACTTTTCCAATAAACGATTTATTTTCTTTTCATTTTCTTATGATTGTCAGAGGTGTATTTCTTTTTACTTTGTGAAATCTGAGCTTATTTAAATATTTAAAAGTTATTCTTACACCCAATTAGGTACCTGTCCATACAAGACGAAGTAAATAGATACTTCTGTTTTAGGAGTTTGCAATGTGGTTGCTGTCCCCACATCACTTGTAAGTTCTCACCCCTTGTTCCTGTCATCACCCTCTCAGTCCCTCACTGTTGTCTGCTTTCCTCACCCCAGCACAGCCATCTGGAGTTTGTTTTTGTTGTTTGTAACCAGACAACCTGTACACAGACAGTGTCAGAGCTCGTCTCACATTTCTGACTTGTCGTCTATTTTTCCCCTTAATTTCCTCTTATTTTTATTTTATTTTTGGTCTTACCTTGCATATAGTTCTCTCTTTTTTTTTTTTTGCTGAGGAAGACTTGCCCTCAGCTAACATCCACGCCAATCGTCCTCTATTTTGTATGTGGGATGCCTCCACAGCAGGGCTGCTGATGAGTGGTGTACATCTGCGCCCAGGAACCAAATCCGGGCCACCAAAGTAGAGCATGCCAAACTTAACCACTAGGCCATGGGGCCAGCCCCAATATAGTTCTTCTTTCCTAACCAACATCTTTCTTGTGCTCATGATATCTCTCTCTCTAACTCTCTCTCAAACTTCTAAGCACATCTTATTATATCAACTGGCAGTTCACAGTGCAAATTGAAATACTTACCTTCACATCTTAGGTTTCTGCTTTTAAAAGTGCATTTGTGGGCTGGCCCAGTGGCACAGTGGTTAAGTTCACACGTTCTACTTTGGTAGCCTGGGGTTCACAGCTTCCGATCCTAGGTGTGGACCTATGCACCGAATGTCAAGCCATGCTGTGGCAGGCATCCCACAAACAAAGTAGAGGAGGATGGGCACAGATGTTAGCTCAGGGCCAGTCTTCCTCAGGAAAAAAAAAAAAAGAAGAGGATTAGCAACAGATGTTAGCTCAGGGCTAACCTTCCTCAAAACAAACAAACAAAACTAAAAAAAAAAAAGAAAGTGCAAGATAAAAGTCCATTTGTATACATACTTTTATCTGATCTTGTGAAGTAGGTGAGCTTGTTGCTATTTATCCTATGTTCAGATAAGGAAATTGAGCCCCAGAGATGCTAACTGACTGGTCAAAGGAGCAAAATGAGATTAGAGGCTCCTGAGTGCTGAGCACCTGCAGCAGCACTCGGGAAAGTAACCAGAGGGTTTTGGCACCAGAAAGGGCCACAGTCCCCAGTGTGGTGACAGCTGCAGGAGTGCTGTGTAGGAGCCCGGAGAGATGCCCCTCCCTGAGCTCTTCCAGCTGGGATGACCCTTGGAGTCCTGGAAGACTCGGTACTCCGAGGGGCAGGGACCTATGTCTTTCTTTCCTCTCCTAATGAAAAATCGCAGCTTCAGAGCCCTCCCCATAATTTCTCTTTCGAATACAGAAAATTCTCACAAGTGTCATAGTTCCTATTTTTAAAAATGTAAAAATAAAGGAAAAAAGCTTAGTTATTCCAGTGCATTTGCTCTCAAAATATACAGTGATTAGAGTGAGCTATGTCATTTGGCAGTGAAGGCTGGACCACCCTTTGGTTTTGTCTGTTCCGTTCCTGACGGCCATGGGAATTCTTGGCGCTCGGCCTTCTGTTTTCACAGCTTTGCCCCAGCACCTGTTCCAAAAGCAATTGGAAGGGCTTGGCTGGATCCTGATTCCTAATTTTCAGCTCACAAGCAAGAATGTTTAAGATTCAAGGTATAATACTATATTTTACAGTCTAAGAACTGAAGTTTTTACATGGAATTATACCATAAAACACTTTTCATGATTTAGTGAAAACAGTATATTTAAAAGGGATTTTTGTCCTTACTGCAAGAAGATAAATAAATACATATGATAACCATGTAAGGAGGGAAAAATACATATTTGTATGAGCTTTTATTATTTTGACCTATTCATTAGATCGTAAGCTTTTCCCTTATGGAATCTTATAGAGTGTAAATGCCTTATAAATGTCGTTTTGTCAAACAATGAAAGAATAAATAAAAGAAGAGTTACTCTAGTATTTTCAGATGTTTGCCCACCTACATGAATCAAAGATCCTTTCAATCCTACAACTGTGTATGAATTATTCATTAAGGCCTCAAGAATAAAAATATTAAGCACTAATTAACTTAGTATCCATACAAAATAGAGTTCAAAACTGTTACCTGGGCTTTGGTCAAGTTTTTCCCAAGAAGACTTGTATAAATGCTCATGGAAAAGCAAGCTTTTAAAGGATTTTAGTTTATTTACAGACTGGTAGGGGAGAAAAAAGATAATTTCGGGGGTGTCTTCTGTCTTTCTTTGGACTGAAAGAGTTACAGCCTAAATCACCATCAAATGACTTAAAATATAAACTCATCTTCCATTTAGAATTCACTCAACTTAAAAGAGCGATGTGATAATTATCATTGGTCCTGACTTAGTGGGACTCTGGACTTCCATGGGGACTCCCTAGGCGTCGGGAGGCCTGGGTAAGGCGAGGCTGGGCTCAGGCCTGGGCTGTGGGGTGCCACTCAGGACAAACAGGAGCAAGGAGTGGCCTGAAACAACCAGTGTGAAGGAGTGGGCACCCGAACTTCCAAGTTTTGCTACAAAACTGAGAGCAGAGGAGGGGAGTAAGGAGGTTTATGGGTGAGAGCCCTGTTAGATGCCCCAGGCAACCTCATTAGGTGCAGGGAGCTGTTCCCCCGGGAAGGGCAGCCGGGCCTCCTGGGAATGGCTGTGGGGCAGACGGAGGTTGGGTTAGGTCACCAGAAGGGAAGTGCCCGAAGACATGAGTGGGTGCTGCTCACAACTAGACTTCAGAGAGTGAGAACAAAAGATAAAGTGGACATTCACTCTCAGCTTTTCCGTAACACAACAGAATGTCATTCTGTCTCCTGACAGTGGGTTCTGAATTATGCATGAAACGGCTTGTCTGAAATCAACTGTGATACGCGGTCAGGTTCTTTCGGAGCATTTCCCAAAGGACAAAAGAAGACATGGCAACGAACTTTCTCATGTACAGAATTAAGAACAAAACTATTTGTGTTTCTTCAGTTTATACAAAGTCTAAATCCAAATAAAAGCTCTCTTATAGTATCATCATTCAGGATTATTCTCATTTAAAGTACAAACTTTTGAAAACTGCATCTTTAAATTTCTTTTATTTTTACTGAATTCCTAATGTCAATATCAATAGAAATGATATCGGTGCACAGACTGATAGGAATTTTTTATAAGTTGATCTGCAAGAGTTGTTAGCAAAGTTACTTCCTAAGCTTATAATTTCGTGTGCTTGCAAATTAGCCACGAGGAGCAAAACCCATTCCAAACAACTGAAAAAGCTCTCTCCAGTCTCTTACAAGGATTAATTTGCTTTATCAAGTAAACTGTACTATTTCAGAACTGTAAAGTAACAACTAAAATGATACATTCCACTCTTTTTCAGATGTTGTGTTCTGATTTCCATACTGTAAACATAAAGTCTTCATCTTAAAACATTTGGAAATCTCTGACCTAGTCCGAACTGAGGCTTAGGATCACAGAGCACCTGAATGAAACCCAGTGTTATGACTAGAATCTGACTTTCCTGACTTCCACCCTGGTGCCATTTCCTTTAGAACATAGTTGGGCGATTAAAACAAAGTTGACGAAACTGATGTTGAACTTAAAAAATTATTTAAAAATGTAGTCCCAGATTTTGCCAGTATATTTATAGTAAGTGACAATTAAAATAAAGGAAAACTATAATCTTATTAGTTTAATAAAGAAAAAGTTTTCAATTTGAAATAGTGATCCAAATATAAACTTTATGGACCGAGGCCATGCTGCATGTTAAGTTCATATTTTAGCCCCTAGAAATATGAGTATAGTAGGAGCATATACTACAACTGTGGAGGAGGAATTGTGCCAGTGTCATAAAATTCAATACCATAAGTCTTCAATTTTATACCAAAAATATAAAAAAATAAACAAACAAGAACACATTGGGAAATTATGCAGAAAACCTATTAAATGTTTAAAGGGCAATAAAAATGCCGCCAACCCATTAAATATTCTCTTGTAAGCATCAGATCAAGAGCAAATAGGATCAAAGTTCCCACAATTAAAAAAAAAAGACAAAATTCTAAAGGACAGACTTACTAAAAACTTATAAAAATGGCTTCATTGTGGATGAGAAAATAAATGTATTTAATGTTCTAAACATCATACCTACTCGCGCTAAGTGCGCCGGAGGCAAAAGAATCGTTTCAAGAAGACAGGGCCTGGAGATAGGTGTTTTAGTCCAGCATAAAATTAAGGACTGGGAAAATCTTCCAATTCCTTAACAGACACTTAAAAATAATATATAAACCTAAGAATATGATGCACAGTTTATTTGCTTTAAACAAAGTTGGAAAGGGAACACATATTGTGTTCTTAGTGAGGCAAAGAAAATGAAGTCATGTTTAAATACAGCCTGCTGTAGAGAATATGAATGTACCTTGTGAATCAAAAAACAACGTTGATTTATGTGATATATTTGTGTAATGTTAAACAGAACACAATGTTTTGTTGAAATATTTACTGACAATATGAAAAATTTCTCTAGCAATATGTGTGAATTGTTTTAGTCAGCTTTGCTGAATTTCAAAGAAGCAAACTCAGTTGAGAGGCCTTTATTAGGCTTGATGTGGACTCGGTTTTCTAACAGGTGCTCTCAGAGGGCACATGGTATACAGAAATACAGGGACGTTCTACCATCAGGAGGGGGGCTCTTACTTTGATTAACTTTAACTTTTCTCTGTGTCCACTTAACTTAAGTAAGCTCTGGAGTCAGGCTGTCTGGACTTGAATACTGAGCTCACCACATGCTAGTCATGTAATAATATTTTTATTAAAGACTAATTTGTAGCTGAAACTGGAAAACAGCACTTAGTATATTCAGTGCGTTTGTCTGCCATCCTTCTAACTACTTCCAAATAAAATGCATAATTTATTTAAATAGTATACAAGAACAAAAAGCCCTTCAACATCTATATAGTTTTTTTATTGTTTATGATAGTTTACATCCTTATGAAATTTCAGTTGTACATTATTGTGTGTCAGTCGTGTTGTAGGTGGACCCCTTCACCCTTTGTGCCCACCCCCCACCCCCTTTCCCCTGGTAGCCACTAATCTGTTCTCTTTGTCCACGTGTTTAAATTCCTCATCTATATAGTTTTAATACTATGGCTGATGCCTCTTCCTCCGAGAATTTCATGTCTGCAAACGTTTCCTTAAGATCCTTGCAGTCAAAAGGAAAAGAAGCCAGAGACCTGGATCCATACAAGATAAAAGATCATATATAAGAAATCCTCTCCACAACAAGCTGGGGTACAAACGGGCACATCCTCAGGCTACAGTTGAGAGGCAGGGGTAAGCCAGCCCTTGCCTGGATTCGCAGTCCAAGTTCACAGCACCTGTGCTGTATGAGGAAGCTGGCTCTGTCTCAGCAACGTCCCCAGGATGGGGAACTTATTACACATCAAGGCAAAAAAACGCATAATTTGAAGTAAAAATAGTAATTTAATAAAGACAAAATGTTTAATTCGCTAGAAAAATAGAACAATTTTAAACTTGTATGCACTTCAGAATATGGCCTCAAAATGCATAAAGCAAGGGACCATACCTCAACATAAAAAAGACCATATACAATAAGCCTAAGCTACCATCACACTCAACAGTGCAAAGCTGAAAGCTCTTCCTCTAAGATCAGGAATAAGACAAGCATGCCCATTCTCACCACTTCTTTTCAATACAGTATTAGAAATCCTCGCCAGAGCAATTAGGCCCCCTCCCCCAAAAAAAGAAAGAAAAAAAGAAAGAAAAGGCATCCAAATCAGAAATGAAGCAGTAAAACTGTCACTATTTGCAGATGAGATGACATTATAAACAGAAAACCCTAAAGACTTCACAAAAAATCTGTTAGAATAAGCAAACTCAATAAAGTTGCAGGATTAGAAAAACAATATCCAAAAATCTGTGGAGTTCCATGCACTAATAATGTATTATCAGAAGAGAAATTAAGAAAACAATACAATTTACAACTCCATCAAAAACAATAATATACCTAGGAATAAATTTAACCAAGGAGGTGAAAGACCTGTACACTGAAAACTGTAAGACATTGATGAAAGAAACTCGAGACATAAATAAATACATGGAAAGATATTCCATACTCATGGATTGGAAGAATATTGTTAAAATGTCCATACTACTCAAAGCAATCTACAGATTCAATGCAATCCCTATCAAAATTCCAATGACATTTCACAGAACTGGAACAAACAATCCTGAAATTTGTATGGAATCACAAAAGACCCTGAATAACCAAAGAAACTTTGAGAAAGAAGAACACAGCTGGAAGCATCATGCTCCCTGATTTCAAACTATATTACAAAGCTATAGTAATCAAAACAGTGTGGTATTGGCATAAAAACAGACACATAGAGCAATGGAACAGAATAGTGAGCCCAGGAATAAATCTGTGCATATATGGCCACTTACTTTATGATGAAGGAGCCAAGAATACACAATGGAGAAAGGACAGTCTCTTCAAAAAATGGTGTTGGGAAAACTGGACAAGCCACATGCAAAAGAGTGAAACTGGACCACTATCTTATGCTACACACAAAAACTAACTCAAAATGGATTAAAGACCTGAAGGTAAGGCCTGAAACAATAAAACTCCTAGAAGAAAACACAGGCAGTGAGCTCCTAGACATCAGTCTCGGCGATGATTTTTTCGATCTGACACCAAGAGCAAAGGCAACAGAGCAAAAATGAACCAGCGGGACTACGTCAGAGTAAAAACCTCTGCACAGTAAAGGAAATCATCAACAAAATAAAAACCAGTTTTTGGAATAGGGGAAAATATTTGCAAATCATATATATCTGATAAGGGGTAATATCCAAAATATATAAAGAATTCATACAACTCAATAGCAAAAAAACCAAAGAATTCAATTAGAAAAATGGGCAGAGGATCTGAATAGACATTTTCCCAAAGAAGACACACAAGATGGCCAAGAAGTACATGAAAAGGTGTTCGACATCACTAATTATTAGGAAAATAGAAATCAAAACCACAATGAGATATCACCTCACATCTGTTGGAATGGCTACTATCAAAGAGACAAGAAGAGAGTGTTGGCAAGGGAACCTTTGTGCACTGTTAGTGGGAATGTAAACTGCTACAGCCACCATGGGACACAGTATGGAGTTTCCTCAAAAAAAAATACAACTACCGCATGATTCAACAATTACACTTCTGGGTATTTATCCAAAGGAAACAAAAAAACTAACTTGAAAAGATGTGTGCACCCCTATGTTCACTGCAGCATTATTTCCAATAGCCAATAAACAACCTAAGTGTCCATTGATGGATGAATAAAGAAGATGTGATATATATATAAATAATATTTTGAACCATAAAAAGGAGGAAATCCTTCCATTTGCAACAACGTGGATAAACCTTGAGGGCAAATACTAAACCAAACAAGTCAGGCAGAGAAAGACAAATACTGTATGATCTCACTTACATGTGGAATCTTAACAAAACAAACAAACAAAATTTAACTCATAGATACAGAGAACAGATTGGTGGTTGCCAGGGGCAGGGGGTGGGGCGTGGGTGAAACGTGTGAAGGTGGTCAAAAGGTACAGACTGTCAGTTATAAAATAAGTAAGTCCTGGAGATGTGATCTCCAGCTTGGTAACTGTAGTTAATAGTACTGTATTGTATCCTTGAAAAGTCCCTCTGAATTTATCATAGGTTCTCGTCGCTCATTTTCATCCCTACTTTGACTTCCACGCTCAAGGCTTCAGCTATCAGTTTTATGCAGATGACTCCTTATTCAACACTTTTGGTCCTAAATTCCAGGCCCATATTCTCAGCCTCCTTTTAGACATTTCTCTGTGTATCCTTTTGGCCCCTGAACTTCCTTCAGCAAATCTCAAAATGGAGTCATCACGTCCGACCTCAAACCAGCTCTTCTTCCTTCATTCATTCAACAAATAATTACTGGGCTCCAACTGTGGGTTGGCCCCAACTGGAGGCTACAGCAGTGAACAAAAGAGAGAAATTCCTTACCTGCAAGGCACTTACGGCCAACTGGACATTGAAAGGGGTATTGCAAGTGAAGGAATGTTTCCCTTTTTTTAAGAAGAGGAGGAGACGGAGGAGGAAAGGAGAAGGAGCTAAGAGAATGACAAATGATGCCCATGCTGTCATCTGCCAGCCCCTTACTCTCCTGGTCAGACAGATGCCCCCACATGCCAATATCTGTCTTCTAGCCCAATGCTGATGCTGTCATCACAAACTTCCTCATTTTTTTCCTGACTCCTTCTTTTCTGTTGCTGTCTGAACTATTTCAATGGCATCTAAATGTGCATCGCTGCAGTCACGCCAATCAAATACAAAGTATGCCAGAATAATCTCCCCAAGCTCATAGCTATAGTCATGTTGCTTTTCTAGATGAAAACCTACAGTTGAGGTAAGACAGAGAAAGACAAATACTTTATGATCTCACTGATATGTGGAATCTAAAAAACAAAAAATGACTCATAGATAGAGAGAACAGATTGATGGTTGCCAGAGGTGGGGGCTGGGGAGGCTGAGGAGTGTGTGAAATGGGTGAAGGCGTTAAAAAGTACAAACTTCCAGTTATAAAATGAGTGAGCCCTGGAGGTGTAACTTACAGCATGGTGACTACAGTTAATAATACTGTATTGTATATTTGAAAGTTGCTAGGAGAGTACATCTTAAAAGTTTTTGTTACAATTGTGCTGATCATTTCACAATATATACATATATTGAATCATGTTGTACACCTTACACTAACATGATATCTCAATAAATTATAACTCAGTAAAAAATGTATAAAGCAAAATGACGGAATTGAAAGGAGAAATACTTAAAACAAGAGTTCTGAGTAACTTGATAGAACAAATGAACAAAAGTGCAATAAGAGTAAAGAGAAGATACCACCTGATTAATAAATGTGACCTAGTGGGCATACATATAACAGTAAGAACAACGTAGAATGTACATATTTTTCAAAAATACATGTCATATTTACAAATATTAAACATATCTTGGCCATAAAGCAAGTCTCAACAAATTCAATGAATGAAATCATATAGAGTCGGCTCTCAAACCATAAATTCTAGCAATTAAGCTAGAAGTAGATAACAAAATGATAACTGGAATTCTACAGTGTTTGGAAATTATGAAATTTACTTATAAATGATTCAAGGGTCAAATCAGAAAGCATCTTGAATGGAATAATCATTAAAACACTAACTTTCCAATTTTAAGGATATAGATAGATAAAACAAGGAATATGGGGCTTCAAATACATACAGTAGAAAAAACAAGAGCTAAAAATTAATGAGCAAAATAGGTATCCCAAGAAGTTAGAGTAGGTAAAAGAATTTAAAAGATCACAGAAAAAATAAAAACAAGAGCAGAAATCAATTAAATAGAAACAAGTATATAGTAGATTCAACAAAGACAAAAGTTTGTTCTTTAAAGAGTGATAATGAGGACAATAGACCTTTGATGAGATTTTGATCAATCAAAGCAAAAAGATACAACTTACAGACTATCAGAAATGAAAAAGGAATATTACCACATATGCTGCAAACTTAAAAATTGAAGAATATTAAAAACAATTTTATGCCAATAATCTAAAAATATAGATAAAATGAATGCATTTACAGAAAAATGTAACCTACCAAAATTTACTCAAGAAATAAGTTAACTGGAACATCCTATAATGCTAAAGAAATCAAATTAAAAGTTGTGTTTCAAATCATTCAATCCATCAGTCAATCAATCAACCAACCAATCCTCTAGACCCGGATGGCTGTACCAGAAACATCTACAAAAAATTTAATGAAGAAGTCACGCTATCTTACACAAACCATTCTGAGAACAAAAAAAGGGAGAAAATTCCCCAAGTCATTTTATCACCATTTTTCACCAGCAAAAAACAGTAAGAAAACGTAATTTTTAAAACATCATATAAAATAGTGATAAAAATTTTAAGTCCTAGAAATAAATGTAACATAAGCTATATAGGGACTTCAGGTAGACATCTGTAAAGGTTTATTGAGAAAGTTTTAAAGGGACTTGAATAAATGGAGAGGTGAACTATGTTCATAGATCGGGTTGTATTGACTTGGGTATTGACCAAACACAGCTACAAGAGTATGGGAAGGTAAGAGGTGAGAAATACCTGCAGCATCAGTGCCTGCCTCCATATACCCACTCCTAGACCCAATAAGTGCAGGAGAGGGGCTCATTCCTTGGAGCTCAAGCAGAATGCCTTACTAATAGCACCAGGACTCTTTCTGCGACTGAAAACTGGGTATCTTGAGAGGCTCCAATGTCCTCAGGTAATTTGCACCTGAGGCCCAGTGCAGGAAAGCGGGATGGGTTCACAAATGGCCACCCAGAACATATACAGCGGATTTCTTGCTGATTGCAGAGAACGTCAACCGCTGCTGGAGTCCAGAGCTGGTAGGCTGTCCCCAAAGCTTATGCTTTTTTGTGCTGTTAAATAGGTTTTGTCCTGGCTCTTTGTGACAGGGAAAAGTCATCTTATGTCATAAATAACAACTAAAATCTGCGTATCAATATTTTCAAAATTATATTGTTCATTCTTTAAAAAATTGACTTTTTTAAAAATGTCATTTTTAAATGTCAGAAGTTTTCAAAATGATCTTTGATGAACCTAGGTTTTATATTTTAATGAAGAGTTTATCAATGTTTTTTGGGGGGCCTGATGCTATCTCAAAGTAATAAAAAGTGTCCTATATTTTATTCTAGCGCTTTTGAAAGTTTACTTTTACATTTCTATCTTTATACGTTGAAATACACTTTTGTGTATAATTAAAGTATAAATCCAATTTTCCCCCTATATGGGCAATCAATAATAGCAGCACCATTTATTGAAAGATGACCTTCCATGGCTGATCTGCAAAAGCCACCTCTGATATGGATCAAATTTTCATGTGTTCGTGGATTTGAATCTGGATCATCTGTTTTCATTGATCTGTTTGTCTATCCTGGTGTCAATACTTCCCCAATTACTTTTGAAACATATCAGTTATACAGAAAGATTTAATGCAAGGAAGCTTAAAATGACTAAGTCTTCTAAGGCATTAACGATAACTTAAAACTCTAACTCACATAATATTTCAGGAACCATCTATTCTGTAAAAGCAATAAGCTATATTTACTGTATGATCAGAGGGTTTAACATTTACTTCTCACGGGTAAAACCTCTGGTCATTTAACAATATCTATTGAACTCAATATCTGTAAGTGCAATGAATGAGTGGATGGATAATTGACAATCATTGGATGGAGAATTTCTGGCATGTTGTTAGAAACCAAGTTTCATTACTCAATAATCGTACTTTAGATTGGTAACGCTTACAGCAAAGGTGTTTAAGCCACGAATTGTCCTTGTCCAAAGCTCAGAACTTCTAGAAATGGCCTCAAAATGCTTTATTCCTTTTGTCCTGGCAATTCATTTCTGCTCTGGGCTTCAAGGGATCCTTCTTCATACATTCTTGTGTGTGTGTTCGTGTGTATGTGTGAACATGTGCGCGCTGGAGGAGTGGGGAAAAGGGGGGTTGCATTTATCATTCTTAAATTGTTTTCCTGTTCAAGTTTTTCAAAACACGCACAAAGACCTAAGTGCTTGTGCTGAGACTCTGGGCCAGTTGTCAGCAAAGAACAGAGCTCTCACTGCCGCAGGCGGACCTGCTCTCCAATAAGGAGAGAGGAAATGAAAGGATAGAATAGAACTTTGCCTTAAGGCAAGTTCAGGCAGCTGTTGAGGATCTCTTAAAATTTTTTTATGACAAATTGGCATCTCATTTTGAATTTATAGGGAATTGATTATCCAAAAGTCAGTTGGGAAAAAAGCAGCAGGAAATGAGTCTTATTCTATGGGAATTTAGCCTTTGAGAGGAGACTAGGCGACGCACAGTCTACTTTACAATGTGAGTCCTAAATACGTCATGATGATGATTTCTAGTATGAGTCTAGAAGCAATTTCTGCCAAGGCTCAAAGACAGGGGAAAGCAGATTCTGATGAAGACCACAAGCACCCGAAGCTGATGGGACCCTTGGACCCATTGAAATTGGAGCGATGTACTTTAAAAATATTTCTGGGGGTACACCCAGGCCCCAAATTAAATAAAATTCTTGTTTGAATTAAAAGCAGTTTTTGAAAATTTGTATTGCTCTCAGTGACTATTTCTGAACTTACTTTTATGGAGTATTTTATAACTTCCTTTTATGAAAACTATGAAACTCCAAGTTAACAAAAATCTTTGTTAGGAAAATGGTGAAATACCATGGTAAACCTCTGAAAAATCTCCCCAACTGAAAGAGAATCATGAGCTATCAGGGATGCCCGCTCAAGGAAAAGAAATTAACAATGATAATATCTAACATTTAAAGTGTTTACTAGGTGCAGGCAATGGCATGTACTATTGTCTATAAAGATCATGACTCAATGAGGTAAGGTAATATTCTTCCAATTGGACAGATGGGGAAACTGAGGCTTAAACAAATTAAGTAACATACCTAAGCTTGTATTTCTAGTAAATGGTGGAGATGAACTGGAATTAGGTCTAATTCAAGTCCAAAACCCACACCATTTTTTCTAAACCAACTGATTATAACCACCACATAGGAGCTGAGGTAGGCAGATAATGGTCCCCAAGAGATGTCCGGCATCCTAATCCTCAGAACCTAGGAACATAGTATCTACATGGTAAAAGGGACTTTGAAGATGCGATTAATTAAGGATCTTGAGAAGGTGAGATTATCCTGGATTATGAAGGTGGGCCCCATGTAATCAGAAGGGTTCTTATACAGGAAAGAGGGAGAGTCAGAGAAGGAGATGTGATGATGGAAGCAGAGGTCACAGTGATGCAATTGTTGGAAGAGGCCAAGAGCCAAGGAATACAGGCAGCCTCCAGAAGCTGCAAAAGGCAAGGAATAAATTCTTCCCTACAGCCTCCAGGAATGTAACACAGCCCTGCCAAACCCTTATTTTTAGCCCTCTAAGATCCAATTTTTACCACTACAATTGTGGTGCCAATTCCAATTCCTACATGTTTTTTGCCCCACACCACCAAGCAACTCCCCCACACCAGCTGGAGGTAGCTCAGTCCTGCACGACTGCTCCCCTCCCCGACTTCTGGAGCCAATCCCAAGGCCAGGTTGTCACCTGTGCTTCTGATCAACCGGCTACAGATCAGGGGTTCCAACGATCCCCTCCTTAGATTTGATTAATTTGCCAGAGCAGCTCACAGACTCATATAAGCAGCTTACTTACTAGATTACAGGTTAATTATAAAAGAATGTAACTCAGGAACAGCCACATGAAAGAGATGCATAAGGCAAGGCATGGAGAAAGGCCTGGAGCGTCCATGCCCTCTCTGGGTACACCACTCTACCCCGGTCTCCACTTGTTCACCGACAGATGCTCTTCAAATCCCATCCTTTCGGGTTTTTATGGAGGCTTCATTACATAGGCACGCTTGACTAAATCATTGGCCATTGGTGATCGAACTCAATCTCCGGTCCCTCTCTCTCAGGAGGCCAGGGGGATGGGACTGAAAGTTCTAATCCTCCAACCACATGGTTGGTTCCTCTGATGACCAGTGCCCTTCCTTAGGTGCTTTCCAAAAGTCACCTCATCAAGGTAACAAAAGACACCTTTATTGCTTTCATCACTTAGGAAATTCCAAGCGTTTTAGGAGCCCTGTGCCAGGGATGGGGACAAAGACTAAATATATATTTTTTATTGTAAATCAGAATATAACAACTTCTGACCTCCAGAACTGTAAGATAAGTAAATTGTGTTAAGACACTAAGTTTGTGACAATTTGTTATAGCAAAAATTGGAAACTAATACAGCGGCCAAAGAATGACCATCTACTCCCAACTAATTTAGAACCTGATTCACCATCTAGAAATACAAGTACTTGAATTGACAGGGTCCAATGTGTAATCCAGTTTGAAACCCAAAATATGAGATGTAAAGAGAAACATTAAAACATTATGGGTTTGTGAAGACGTCTCAGTTCTAGGTTCTTCCCAGACTTAGACGATGTTGGGCATCCTTCTTCCAAAGCAGCCAAAGCCCTAATTTCCAGTGGCTGGTGAGTATCTCCAATAATTTCTACTTTATTCAGCACGAGGCCATGAACGGGCACAGACTCCCTAAGAGGAAATACAGTGACAGCATAATGTCAACACCAGGGAAGCCTGCATGAAACACAGTTTTAACTGTGTGCAACCTGAAAGCCTGTTCTCAACTCTCACTCAGTGGCAGGAAATTCACAACTCATGCCTTGGTGTCAGCTCCCACGGACTACCTGCTGGGAGCCGTTAGATAACAGGGAGTAGCATGGCCACTCGCCATGGGGCATTCATTCATTCATTCAGCAAAGATTTACTGAACATTTACTAAGTGAATGAACAAGACAGACAAGGTCCCTGTTCTCGTAGAGCTTATATACAGATTGGGAACCAGCAAATAAACAAGGCATTGCAGAAATATAAGTATGTCAACGGAATTTTGCTAAACTCTGTAATGGTGGAGGACAGTGGTGGGCCAAATCTAGTCAGGAGACCCAGGGTAAGTCACTTAACCTTTGGGGGAAGATTTGATAATGTTTTCGAAAATTATTTGAAATTATTAGAAACCAGATAAGATCTTGTTATACAAGGTGACTATAAAGCAAAGGCCAAGTCCCAAGGGCACATGAACGCGTGGCTGCACGGGCAAACAGGATTGTTATTTCAGAAGACATAAAGTTTCTGAAAGGCAAACCTGAGAGCCGCGTTTCTGCTTAAAACCATTCAACGGTTTCCCTGAGCCCTAGGATAACGTCCAGACTCCTTGAGGGTCCCACAGGTCCCTCATGATCTGCTCCCTGCTTGCCTCCATAGCCCACCCCTCTGCCTCTATCACAGGCCCCTGCCCCCACCCTTCTCTTGGTTACCTTCTGTTCTTCCTTCCGAAGTTATCAGCTTAGCCAAGGCAGCACCCAGAAGTCTTCTCTGATGCCAGAGTGTGGGTCAGTTGCCCCTCCCTGTGCACTTGTAGCTTCTTTTGTGTTCCCTTTACTAGCACTCACCACCATGAGCATCAACATGAATGCTGTGAAGGCAGGATTCATGTTGTCTCATTCACTGGGGATGGAAATGCTTATGTGGCCTAGGTTGATGGAATGGTGGTGGGAAGGAAAAGGAAAGAGGACACATTGGTCCTCTGCACGGATGATAAAGATACCCGCCCAGTGAGCTGAACTGGGTATTGAGGATCAATAAGAGAGGTGATGGAGAATCGCACCTATGCATGACCTCCAGGGTCACACTGCCTGGGTTTGACTCCCAGGCCCTCTACCTGCCATGCGGCCAGCCTAGGGCAGTTGGTGTAAAACATCAAGGTGCAGGGGGAGTTAGGTAAGAACTGGAGTTTAAACTCAGCCCTCTGCTCACCAAGCCTTATGACCCGGTGCAGGGCTGTGTCTGCTCCAAAAAAGGGGCACCTCTCTCCTGTTACAAAGATGACACCTATACTGCAGGATGTCTCAGCTGAATCCCCCTTGGGGAGCTATATGGACGTAACGCCTTTGCCCAGTGGAGCCCCCTTTTGTAATTTGTCTACCTCTATATAGCGCCTTTTTTGATTTGATACAGATGCCAGATGCAGGCCAGCCTACCAGGGTAAGAACTCAAGTAAGTGACCACTCTCTCAGTAAATCTCAGCTGCATCACTACCTATAACCCCAGGGCTCTTCCGAAGCTTCCGTTAGACGATCCACTAAGAAACTAAGCACATAGGAAGTGTTCAACACCGGTAGCTATTGTGTTTAAGACATTCAAGACCCCATGCCACCATTTTGTCTTTTCTTTTTTTTTTTTTTGAGTATGTCTTAGGAACTGTGCTGATTCCCAAAAGCCTTGGAGGAGGTGCCAGAAGTTTCAGAGATGGCTTCTGACTCGCCTGTTCTGCTTGCACTTCTTGTTAAACCTTTCTTTGTGCATTATGCCCTTCCAGGCCCACTTGTAAAACTGCAGGATGCTGATTTCCTTGCACGTAATATAATTCTCACAATGGATATTTAAAATTTATGGCCAAATCTCCCACATGAAGGTGGTCTGGCAGCCATAAGTTTTTCCTTCTGTACATAAATGACTATTAACTTGTTGGCGTTTTGCAGACAGGTTTTGAGGACCTATGATATTTTGCTTAAAATCATTCCAAGAAAAATGTCAGACTTCGTAATTGCCTTACCCGTGACCACCAGCAGGCAAAATTCACCTCCACGGCACAGTTTATACTAAACGCAATCAAACTACAACCACAGACAGAACTGTGAGTTCGGGAGCACAGGGCAGACGGCTCCTTGTCTGCAAGGTCTTAGGAGCGCACCCAGAAGTGGCCCAGAGTTCGGACTATAAACATCTACAAGTGGATGTCTACAAGCACAGAAATATGCTTGAGGATGGCTTGCGAAGGGGCTTTCAGATTTTAAAGAAACTAGGGACATGGCTTGATGTGAAAACGAAGCAATAATGAAAATTTAATCATAGTGACAATAAACATTTCAGTTTGTAGTTGGAGGCTGTTTAGAACAAATGTTCTCAAATCCAAGGCTATGTTAAAATGTCCACTCATTCAGAGCAAAATCAGATATATTTATACAGGTAACATTTATATACATAAAAGCAAATATATACGTGTATGTCAGGGCTAGACTGCCAGCAATCTCTAATCAGGAAAAATTGTCAGTTATTCTGAGATTATGTCCTTTCAGCTTCCTTGCTGTTAAAATGGTCTCTCTTTATGTAATGATTTCCACAGAAAATGAGAGTTGTCAATCTGTGGAAAATTTAAAAATTGACAGCCCTTGTGTTTTGTTTTTTTGGAAATGTTAATGCTACATAGAATCCAAAAGCCTCAGAACCAAAAGTTGACTGTATTTTCTATTTTCCAGGCCACTGGTTTTCTCTCATAGACTAGGCTGAATTATCCTCTGTCAAAAAAGTGGGGGAGAGGGGGCCAAGACCTTCGACACATTCAGGTGTGTGTGGAGAAGAACAGCCCACCAGGGAGAATTACCCTGGGGGGGGGGGGGGGCAGAAGATTTTTTTCCTGGGGCCGGCCCCATGGCCAAGCGGTTAAGTTCTCGTGCTCCACTGCTGCAGCCCAGGGTTTCCCCAGTTTGGATCTTGAGTGGGGACACGGCACTGCTTGGCGGGCCTCACTGAGGTGGCGTCCCACATGCCACAACTAGAAGGAGGTGCAACTAAGATATACAACTATGTACTGGGGGGATTTGGGGAGATAAAGCAGGAAAAACAAAAAGATTGGCAACAGTTGTTAGCTCAGGTGCCAATCTTTAAGGAAAAAAAAAGGATTTTTTCCTGTTCAAGAAATATGAAAAAGAAAAAAAAGAGGGAAAAAAGGAATTAAAAAAAATCAGGCTCGTTGGGCATAATGTATACTTCCCTTAGGACCTTCACTCAAAACTTGATCCTTTGCGCATCATTTTACGCCTTACGAATGAATGAACCTTCTCACGCATATTCAACAGAGAGCAGCTCTCCTGCCAGGCCTCCTTGGGTACATTCGCTTTTCCTGGATGGGCCTTTCTCTCCTAACTGTAAAACAAGAGTTGGACTCAGTTGCTAAAGCACCTCCCCACACGAACATCCCACACTTGTTGGCTCCTTGAACTTACAAATCATACTGTGCTCCCTAGAGGAGCTGGCTCAGCGGGCAGATTTGAATGGAGGTTAGTGAATTCTAAAGACGGCTAGCGATCGCGTAAAGGGCCACACGCAGCAAATTTAAAGATCTCTTTTCATGCATCACCTTGTTCTTTTTCTTGCTTCTTAAAACTCTTCTTTAATCATGTTCTCTCCTCCTGAGAGGGCTCCGCGGCTCTTCACTGTTCAGTGAGGAGCCCCGCACTCAAGGGTTCGGCGGCCCGGCAGGTGATGGAGAAGAGTGAAGCCCTGCAGTGGTCCAGGAGCAAACCAACCACCCAGCCGGGAAAAGGGACTTGGCTCCAGCACCTCCGGGCCAACTAGGAAGGCCACGAGCTGCCAAATCTCTCTCATTTTTGAGACAAGATAGAAATCTGACTTTTTGAGTGTAAACTCTATAGAATTTTTATAGTTGAACTATGTGTAAAAATTGTTAAACTTGATGGCCATATAAAGATCACTACTGGCGGGTAGACACATTGCTTGTCTCCAATTTCTGAGATAAAGGATAAAAATTCTGATAGACTGTCATGTAGCCCTGACTTATTTTGGGGCCCCAAACACATTATTTTCTTTTTACTCTGTTCTTGAAGTCAGCAACTGAGTCCAACACTCCTGATTGACAGATGAGGGCAGAGAACACGGGCAAGAAGACAGACATCTTGATGCGAGTTCTGATCTCACCGCTTGCCATCTAGTAAAATCCTACATAAGCATTTGTTTTTGCCATCCCCTAAAGTATTTTGTCTGCTGTCCCTTTGTCTCATTCTGGATTTCAGAGAATGTGCTGAAAATGATCAACTCCCACTGTCAATTTCTAACCTCAGTTAGAAAGAGTGAAATTATTTGAAAAGAGGATACTCTCAGAAATTGTATAGGTTTCAAATTTGCTTAATCCCAAGCATCGTCGCATACATACAGCCGGACAATCCCCCTGCAGTGACGTAAAACTTCCATGCAGGATGATTCAGAGACTTGGGAAAGAGGTATCTTTTTGATGCTTGCTTTTTCAATATCACCAGGCACCAATTTCAATAGTCACAACCAGGAGCCTCTTCCATCTGCTGGTTAAACAACAATATCAATAATAATAACGAGAATGTATTGTCACAGCTGCTTCCTCTTGTACTCTAAAACATGGCCCTTGTTCTGAGCTGCTAATAAGATCCTGCTCTAATTTTGCTCCAGGCTACGTCCAGACTTGACGGTGAAACGCTCTGGATACACCGAGGCACACGGAAGCCCCGTGAGTGTTCTTCGTCAAAGCCTCACTCTGGTGATAAACACTGCTCTCTGAGGAGATAAGCAATGCCCTCCTGCAGCAATCCATTTCAATATCCGTCCAGCATAGGTTTCTCTGGAGATTTATTTGCACTAAGTTCCCATGATGTCACATAGAGGTGGTGATCTGGAGACAGAATTAGAGAGAAGTGTTTGGGGGAATTATTCTGATGAATGGTCAAGGTGGGTGGTAATGGAGGACACAACACCCATGAGCCTTTCTTACTTGCAACAAATGATTGCTGTCAACTGTTCATAACCTTCTGAAGTTCATAAAAACTAGCCACGCAAGTTGGCAAATGCACACAATGTACCTGGAGTCTAGAAGGAACAAATACTGTCATGCGTATAAAACTTTCTTGTGTGTGCTTAAAGGGAACTGTCTATAAAGCTTTGAAAACTTTACGTGGCCAGAAAGCAGTCTGAAGAACAAGGTGAATGTTGTCCAGCTGGACAGTAACTCAAGAAGACAAGCGAAGGGCAGGAAGGAGGAGGACACAGCCAAGAAAGCCATTGTGTTGATGGTGCTAAACGAGCTCTGAGGGGCCCGGCCACACGGGCGCTTCCCATCCTCCACCACCACCAGGCAATCCCCCACACCAAGATGGAGGCTTCATGTCTTCACATTCTCTTGACATGCACACATTCATAATGTTTTGGGGACTCCTTTTTACCTTTAAACTGCTCCTGACAGTTATTTTTCCCCGGTAAAAATGTTTGGGGTGGGGATTCCAAATGTGATTTCCCAAAAGCTTTGCAGGTCTCTTGAACAGCGGTTAGAACCCCCTTAAGACAACAAAACAAAATGCAAGTGTTTCATTTTTAATTTCAAGTGAATTCCACAACACCTCTTCTGGGGGCTCGTGGGAAGAAGGCAGAGGTTACCCCCCTCGCCTGCGGATGCAGGGACATCCACGGAGCCTCCTGGGCCTTCAGCAATTTACTTAACATCTGGTCATTTCACCTACTTCCCACTCATTCCAGCCTCAAGAATCCTCTGGGGAGCCCCGTCCAAGTGCTGATGAGCTGATCTGAGCAAGGGGTCGTCAAAGGCTCATCTTATAGGGCAGCGTCCCAGTGAGAACAAGCTTCCTCCAGGCCCAGAAACAGCGAGAAACAAGAAAAGGAAAGCTGGAGACTACTAAATTTTGTATTATGGAAATTAAAGGGAGTCCAGACTTGTGAAATTTCATCAAGATGAGAGCTACATAATTTCTCTTACAAGCCAAAAATACTGTTCAGGAAGCCCTGCCCTGTGAGCAAATCACAGTAAAAGTCAAAGGTTGTTAGTAACGCTACAGACACTCGGGCCTTCATTCATTCAGACATTGGAATGTGGTCCACCAGTTGCCAAAGACCGGCCTGAGAAGCGGGGACTGAGAGAGAGGATAACGGACACCAACCGAAAGGACTTGTTAACTATTTATCATTAAAGCAAAAGCCAGAGAGAGTCCTAAAAATGGCCCACCAGGCCCCTGAGGCCTTCTGGAGCCCCTTCTCCCCCTCCCCAATCTCCTCTTTCTCTCTCCCACTTGCTCCAGCCACACTGGCTCTTTGCTGTTCTTTGAAAATGCCAAGATTTTTCCTTTGCCTGGAACAGCCTTCTTCCAAAAATCCACGTGGCTCTCTCCCTCCCTTCCTGTCTGGTTCACCCACACCTACACTTTTTTTCCCTCACCCTTATTTCACTTCATTTAGCATCTGATTCTGCATATTCAGTTGCTGCCGTGTTGATTGTGTCACTCCTGACCGGAATTGCAAGCTTTTGGAGGGAAGAGACTCGTACTGAATCCCCAGGAACCGAAACGGTGCACGGTAAATTCTAGGTGCTCCAACACATATTTGTTCAATAAATGTGTGAAAGAGTGGATGAGCCACCAACATATGTCGGCCATATTTTTTCAACTCCCTTGCAGAAATGTTTTTTGGGAAGAGATTTAATACTTTGCTTTTAGAGCTGATATAAAACATGATTTTATACAAATGATGGTCTTTTCCACCCATTCAGAATTTGAAAACATGGGCCATCTGGTACCCAAGGATCTCACACAAGGATAACCACAATAAATTCCTTCAAGAATCCGGGGCCAGGAGGCTTTCCCAGGGTGACACTTATTTGCATCTTTAGAATCTGACTGTGCAGACCCACATAACACCTTTCTCACAGCTGCCAGGAAAATAACTTAATACCACCGTTACTAATACACGCAAAGTGTGTGTGTGTGCACACGTAAGCGGCTGTTCTAATTAGAATTGTCTGTAAGTTTTGTGGTTTTCTCTTGCTGGTTATGCTTTATAATGATACTAGAATGTATATGTATTTTCTAGCTCCCTACTATGCTGGATGGAATTAGAAGTAACGTTATTTTACTGTTTCCTGGGAGACCTCCTGGTCCTTAAAATTGCTTCTGAATCCTTTGAGATGGAGGGAACTCAAAAGTATGGCCAAAGATCATTATACTAGAATAAACCAACAGGAGACTCATTTCCCAGAGCGTGGGCAGGCAGAGCGAGAAAGAGAGGAATGGGAAATTAAAAGAGGAGACCCTGTTGGAAAAGGGGGAATGCTGTGCTCTGCTGCCTCCACGCCAACCTGAAGGTCTTCTGGAATCTCCATTACTCTGAGTACCGCATTCACGCTGGCCTCTGTCCAAGCAGGTTTAGTGGGAAAAGTATTAACGCCTGCAAGGTGGTCCCACAGCAAAGTCCCTGAGGACAGAGGCTCCAGTATAGCTGGAGAAAGGCCGGAGGAACAGGCCGATTCCAGCAGCGTGGCGTCTGCCGCGAGGTGACAAGGCACTCCATCACGGAACAAAGCGCGCTTTCGAGCGGGGGACGCGAGGCAGGACGGCAACCGGTGTCCCGCAGATGGCCGCGGAGCGAGCGAGCGGCGCTGCCCTCGAAGAACATGATCCGCAGACCAGAACAGGCACGGGTTTGTTTAGGTCTAAGCCATGGCAACAAATTTTAGCTCCGCAGCCCTCAGAACAGCTGTGCCGGGGGCCGTGGGCAAGGCCGGCCCGCGTTCCTGGACTCCCGACTCTGGGCTCTGCTGTATTATATCTTCAAACAGCACCTAAGTGTTAAACCTTCAGTTCATTTGCACAGCACAGCTAAGAAAACAAAGCGACTCCCAGACCTCCCTGTGTGGCTGCAGGCACCGTTCCTCTTACCTCCTCCTCCCACACTGAAGTCGTTTGCAATCGTTCGAAAAGAAAAAAAAAACCAAAACCCTACTTGTGAGTTTTAGGAGGGAAAACATTGAAAAAATGGATTATGATTTTTTTTTTAAAAAAGACAGTTCTTTAGGAGAAGCCGAGGTCATTGCAGGGAAAGCGAATGGGTGTGTCTGAGCGCAGATCTACGATGCCCGCAGGGGCTTCAGCGTTTCAGCAGAAGAAATGTAGGGGCCTTCCTGTGAAAGCGACTGCGCATCTCGCTCCTGAGAACCTGAGGAGGCCAGAGCTGCTTCAGCGGTTTCACAAATTAGAAGTATCTTCTGCTAAAAAATTAAGAAATACAAGTGCCAAATGTTATTACCTCTTGCCTGTTTTCTGTGTTGGGTTCTGAAGATGTTTCAAAAGAGAGTAAAACAAACAGTGTGGTAACGGTGGATCTAGTTAATTTTTATAGAGAAGGAGGATCCGGTCAGGACCGGTGAAGTGCCACTTTTCCCAGGGTCGGAAGGAATTAGTGATCCACTGCACCCAACGCCCAGACCATCGCTCCTGGCTCAGTGCCTGCTCCTCTACGACTTACTGTGAGCACACCCCCACCTCGAGGTTTATCTTTAAAGGTTAGGAAAATTGACACTCCTCATCTGGAATGTTGAAAACCATGAAGGATTTCATTTAATTCCTCACTCCCTTGCAGGGCTGCACACCCACTGCTGGCACTTAGTGCTCCAGCTCAGGCAACGGCCAGATCTGTGGTGTCTGCTCTGCTTTCCACGAGGCCCATAGATATCCTAGAAGGAAAAAAAGGCGAAAGAAACTTGCAAAATTCCCAAAGCAGATCATATTTTCCTATTCATCTACTTTTCAGAACTTGAAGCATGAGTCTCTGGTTTTAGACCCAAGTGGGAGAGAGACAATGTTGGCTTCTATCTGAAGTCTCCTCACTGTTTCGTTTCAGGACAGCCAAGCAGGAGAACCCATCCTCCAAGTGTGGGCCGTGGACCAGCAGCAGCTGGTCAGAAATGCAAACTTACTGGCTGCATCCCAGTCCTGCTGAATCAGCCTCAGAGGGTGGGCCCAGGATCGCCTTTAACAAGAGCCTCAGGTCAGTTGCATAGTGAGTGAGAAGCAGCGGTCTAGCTGGAGAGCAGGGGCTTCCCCTAGTGGTCTCTGGACCAGCAGGATCATCTTCACCTGGGAACTTGGTAGAAATGCAGATTTTTACCCTGCTCCAGGCCTGCTAAATCAGAAATGCAGGGGTGGGGTTCAACGGTCTAGTTTTAACAAGCTCTCTAGAAGATTCTGACACACACCAAAATTGAGAACCCCTGGTTTAAAATATGAAGACAATCCTGGGCATGGACCTACGCACTGCTCATCAAGCCATGCTGTGGACGTGTCTCACATGCGAAAGTGAGGAAGATTGTGCAGACGTTAGCTCAGTGACAATCTTCCTTGAGAGAAAAAGAGGAAGATCGGCACAGATGTTAGCTCAGGGCCAAATCTGCCTCACCCCCCAAAAAAAAAACAAAAAGTGAAGACAGGCATGACTAGGGGCATTTACCCTAAGGAAAAGAAAAAGACGAAAGGGTAAGCCAGTATTTCCCAAATACATTTTGGGAAATACATAGTTAAAACTTTTTGTTTTTTTCATGGCACGACTACTCAGCTTAAAGGTGCATTGTGAATCTCTGAGATAGGTGATGGCAATTTCCAAATTTATTTGGGAATGCTTAAGATTTAGCAGTCCATTCAAGTATTATATAATATGTCTCATTTTCTGAACAAAGGGCTAACAACTTGAATTTGCTTTTTGAGCAATCTCTCTTACTGTCTCCTAGAAAAAGGCTGAATAGGTTGTTTGTAGCTCTGGTGTGTTCACTACACTATCTAAGTGTAGCAACAACTCTCTGAGACATTTGAGAATTATCCTCCAAGATAGTGAAGGGACACACTAGTGAAAGAAAACAAGGCTCAACCAAGTTCTGTGGCTTTTCCAAGGTCAGAAGGTTGCTAAGTGAGGGAATGCTAGTTAAAGAAGCTGGTCTTCTGGTCACCTCCCTAGGGTGGCAGTCCACAAGGAGCTCTAAAGCACCCCTGGAAACGTGATGAGATGGAGAAAATCGTAATTTATGAGGGTGATTCTTGGGGAGAGAACTCCATGGGGTTGGACGGGATTCTTGGATGAACAGCTCAGAGTCCGGAAGTGAGACTCTGAAGGGACATTCTGGAGCAAGACCAGCGAACCCCCTGCTGAGGGCTGCTCTGCCGAGGCGGGTGGACAAGCGTGGGGCAGAGCTAACTGGAGGTTGACCTCTGCTTCCAGGGACCCTCCACCTCCTGCTTTCTCCTGACAAAGTGCTCAGCCCTCCCTCTACATAAATATCGAATAAAAACAAAAAAGCAACGCCACTGATTTGGAGGCAATCCCAATTATTAGCCTGCCTGTGGCAACCCTAAATATAAGTTCAACCTGGGAGTAATCAAGATTCATACTCAGGTCTATCACATTCCAGTGCCTGTGTTGCTCCTAAGCCAAGTCTTCTCTTCCCAAGCTCGTGGCTCAAATATTTAACTATAATTACTATATAACTGATGATGCTCTACTGTGACAACAGCTTAAGTTGGTCCTAAGATAGACTGAACTGTGTTCTTGAACATTTTCCAAGGGTTCCCACCATATCAGTGTGAGAATGAAATCTACTAGCGTGACAGTGACCTTTATTACAATCCTTTCAAGAGATTCTTTAGTGATTTTCGTGTGTGTGAGAGAAAGATTGGCCCTGAGCTAACATGTGTGCCAGTCTTCCTTTATTTTATGTGGGATGCCACCACAGCATAGATTGACCATCGGTGCTAGGTCCGCGCACGGGACCCGAACCTGTGAACCCCGGGCCACTGAAGTGGAACACGCAAACTTAACCACTATGTCACTGGGGCAGCCCCGATTCTTTAGTGATTTTTTTCCCCTCTTTTTTATTTTCAGATCATTTCTTTACAACGTGGAACTCAAGCAAGCACTGTAACCAAGTCATGGCTCTTAAATAATCTGAGAGTCAAGTCAAGTCATACAGCTTTCTGACGTCTATTAAATGTAATCGTTAGAAGTCTAAAAGACATTATTTCATCAACATTATTTCAGTTTGAACCAGTTTAAGAGCCTACACACTTAAGACTTAAGCCATAGCAGTTCATTCACATATTTCATAATATGTCTCATTTTCTGAACAAAGGATTAACAACTTGAATGTAAGAAGCAGGTGTGAGCACTCTTGATGGGTCAAAACCTTAACACTGCCCAGACAAGTCTATAATTTCTGGGCACAGGGCATGGCATGCGTGAATTTTCTTTCAATATGTTTTCCATAGCGATAGCTTAGAAAGTCACACAGCCATATCCTACCCAGGCTTCCATTCCTAGCGGCAGAAGCATTTGCTGATGATTGAAAGGTCATGCAAAACAGATGTGAGGGCAGCTGGATTTTCCAGCTATGCTTCAGTGGACTTAGCAGCAGTGCCTGCCATTGCCAAACAGCAGAGAGATTTTATTTCAACTGAGTAAAAAAAGAATCTTAGGCAACCTTGTCAGTATAATTGGCCGTATATGCAGTTTCTCCCTCAGGTCTCACCTTTTCCACCTTCCACTCTTCAGACTCTCGGACTGGACCTAACTTCATCACACTGCATGGTAACAATGAACTAGGTGTCAACCATCCTGACCTGTTTTCCAACATCTTTTAAATAGGTATTCTTGACCTCTGTGTCCGGAAGTAATTTCAATTGCATTTCCTGTAGCTTTCTCATTTGTTTGGTATCACATTTGGTATTATCTACACTTCAAACCAACTTACTCCCATTATTCCTGCACATCTTTAAAACAGCAAAAACACAAAGAACAGCAAATGGTGCATTGCAGAGAGGGCTCAACCACGTCACATATACCCATGCAGAACAGATGGTCCAATCGCAAACCTCCCAAATATTGACATCTGTGTGGCATGCAAGTGTACAAGTCAGATAGACGCAGCTTTTAAGTTTTATATATTCTATCAAAATTAAGTAATTCATAAATCTGCATTTTACTAACTGAATATATAGGAATTGTCCCTTATTAATAAAAGGGACTCTAGGACAATGTGGATGAAATAGTAAATTTTGTTTCTATTAGAAGTCTAAGTCTCAGATTTGCCAGTAACTGACCATGCTTTTAGAGAATCATCTCTCTGAGTTTTCATCTTCTCTTCTCTAATATGTGGGTTTAAAATACTTGACTCTCAGACTTGCTCCCATTAATGGAAGCTTACAGGGTTTAGTGTACTCTGGTGTACCAGATGAGATAATACACCACACAAATTACAATGACTATACAACAAATATAAATTATTATTATAGATCCACTGGGCTTGATTCTTCATGGTTTAGTTTATTGTGAAGGGGAAATTGCTAATCTCTTTGCTTTCTATTACTGAATATGAAAAAAATCTACTTTTCTACATGATAGGAGTTCAGGTTTATACAGAAAAACTTCTATTAAGTAACACAAACCTTCAGTTAAGAATGTTTTACTCATTTTAACTGTAGGAAAAGCATTACAGTATAATAAAATGAACTCACTACAAAAACTCTTTGGTTATGTCTTAGGATAGATCCAACTAAATTTCTGAAATATTCAGAACTGTTCAATTATACTGGAAGTTTAGAGCGCAGACCTTGAAAAACACAATCAATGCAGCAGTGTGTTTACTTTGCATACTGAAGGTGTAATAATTATCAGAGGATTTGGACAACAAAGAATGAAGTTAGGAGAATTTCATGTTTGACTTTCCAATTCACCATCAATATGCATTGGTGGTCTGGATAATGGAGGTTTCAATTTAGTTAGGACTCTAAAGGTTTTGTTTTGTACTCAGATGTGCCAATTATCAACTGACTGATTTTTGGTTCCAAACGTCCCCCTGAGCACCTGCTCTGTGAGAGTGGACTGGACTCTTGAAGCGTTTCTCTTATAGGGAGCACAGTGTCAAGCTTTGTTGACCGTCAGCCAAGGAAGCCAAAGGAATGGTGCAGAAATAAACGGCTGCTCTTCCTGGTTCCAGGTGCCGCGTTTGCTTTCCCTCGCTCCAGCTGGATGGTCCGTCTGCGGTGCCCGTGTTTGGAGACATCTGGTGGAGCTCGGCCCCAGCTGTGCATCCAGAGTGCATGGTCCCTTGGTGACTTTATTCCCTGGCCTAGGCCGGGTGACCACCTGGTGCCACAGCCTTCTCAAAGTGGATACTGTGTATTCCAGGCCTCACGCCCACAGCAGGACCCCAACTCCCTTGCACACCCACACACCAACCTTAGCTTACCTGTATTCCAGAGGGTGGTTTCCCTGTCGAAGCAACTGAGGACCAACTCTGGCCTCAGCAACCCAGAGAACTTGTCCCTGGGGGCTGCAAACATGGTTTTGCCAACAAAGTCTGACCCTCAGCCACGGGGAGGGGGCCTCCTTCGAAGGCTGTCCTTCCTCGGGTCCTCTCCCTTGGCCCTAGGTTGCCCTTTAGAGTTCTCTTTATATTTTCATGGTTGCTCTCCTCTCACAGCTTAACAATTCTTTACACTAAACTTCTCCTGTTAAGTTACTGTGTGATTTCTGTCTCATGATGGGACCCAGTCTGACCCACCAGGAGTAATCAAACACATTTTTCCCCCTAAGCTCTAATTTATACTCTCAACCTCTACTCTATGTTGACGTTAGAGATCAGCTAGAACTTCCTGACTATTCAGGCATGAGAAATCTATAATGGATTCACATCGTTGATTTCTCTCTCTCCTCGGGGGCACAAGCACAGGCTTCGCTTCAGTGCTTCTCAGCTTGCTTATTAAATTCATTTTTATTTCAAGCATTTATAATGGTACCAGAAAAATTATTAAACAGTAGCATAATAATTTAACAGAGCAGAATGAATGGTAAGTTTCAGTTGATGAAGCCAGGATTAATTTAACTTCTATTTCAAAGTTCATCCCTGAAAAGCTCATGGATTCTTTTGCTGTCCATTTCATTCAACTAAGGAGGCTTGAGACTCAAGGGACAGAGAAAGCTCCAGGGTCAGATGACATCAATATAGGGTCACCTAAGCAAAGATTTTTATTTACACAAAAACTAATATTGGTATGATAAGTCACTGAAGTTCAATTTACTTTCCTATTTACCAAGGGAGCAATTTGGCATATCAGCAATACACTACATGAAAAAAAAAATCAAAAGACACCTCTGAAGATATTTAAGTCTACTAAAATACTTTACACAAACAATGGTACTTTTGAGTAAGTGCTTAGAGAATAGCACCAGCTGTGTGTGCTTTACAAGCAAAAGAAAAAAAGAAAAAAGGAAAGAAAAAACAAACCTAAGTATATTTGAACTAGAGAGCAAATGTGACAATTTAGAACATGAAGATGAAAAACTAATTTGGAACCCAATCATTAAACAGAAAACTTTGTCCTTTGAAACATGGATGCATTAGGGACCATGTCAATCAGTTCACGGAGCTGGCACAGAAGTCGTTTTCCTTGGGAACTATATTTGCCTGAAGAGAAAGTGAAAAATTATACTCTCTGTGAATTCTAAATTGTTTAATTTTTCTCCCTGAGGTCAGTGATCAGTGGTTTTCTGACATGGAAATGTTTTATTCTTCTACACTAAGCAACGGCTCCAAGTTTCATTGTATGTGATTACACACAGTCACAGACATAGGAGAAAAACTTCCTTCTTGGCAAACTTGCCTTTAATAGGGCTCCCTCAGTGCTCTGCCATTAATGCCAATCACCAAGCACTAAGCACGCCATGCTTTTCCCCAACTCTGTGTTCAAGGTGTGGAGGCCACACCTTTCTTATTAATCATTGATGTAATCTTGCCACCTACTCAGACAGCTCCTAAATCACTGACTAAAGAGCAAAAGGTCAGTAATATAATACCACAGACGACTGAGTTGTTCTAAATTCTCTTCATAAAGTGAACAGTTGAACGAATCAGACACTTGCCACATTGAAAACACTATGCATGTCTCCTAAGTATGATAAACACACAGGCGACTTTTGACTTTCGGGGGGAAAGGGATTCTTTCACAAACGTTTGGGCTTCGTGCTTCTTGACTTAAATGCTCTCATTCATAAGAACAACACAGAACTGCATCAGTCTGCGACTTCTCTTGGGCAGCCATGGGTCCCGGCCCCTTTCCTCTGTTAAATTTTAAATACTGCAAAGGAACCATTTTCCCTGTGAGGCTCCCACACTTGGGATGAAACCTCCTCTGCGGAATTTTGGCACCCTATTAATTAGCAGTTATGAGTGGGAGCTGCTCTCTCTCAGCAACTCCTATTCTGCCATCAGTCAAGTGTGATTCTGTAATAAATTCCCACGAAGCAAACTATTTCTGGTAATTCTCCCTAATTAACACCAGGCCCGCTAATAATACATCAGTCTCTACGTGTTTCTGATATAACCAAGATCTTGTCTGAGAGTACTCCAAGAGGGAAACCGCCAACCTAAATTAAGCTTTTGCTGGCCAAAAGGATTTTATATATAGTTCTGTAAGAAAACCTTTGATAATCTTATACTGGGGAGGTTTTGAGCAGAAAGCATTGAACGACAGCGAGGCTTGTTCAGGTCTGAGCACTGAATGGGGGTTTACTGTGAACACACGCTGTTGAGTCTTACGCCTATAAATCTTGTCCTGGATTACTGTTTCTTAACGAAGGAATGACAGATCTCTTATTTTGTCGGTGCATTTTAATGTGCAATGACGTGATTGATAGAAACCAAACAGCAGCTATTAAAATGTCAGATGCCGACTTGATGCTCTTATAAGTTTGGCTTCTGGAGTTTAATATACTGTGAGCAAATAGACTTGAATTTGTGTTTTATTTCCAATATATAGTCTGCAACAGAAACATTTCCTCTTAACTTTATACAGTTGGGAAAAAATCTTACTCAAGTCAATAAACAAACGAGGAATAGGTGGGCCGACCTAGTTACAGAAAAGTGAGCTAATGAGATCAGGATGAGTTAAGCAGGAAGTAACATACTGTGGCCAACGAAAAATGTAGACGGGGACTTAGGTTGTTTGAATACGATATACAATATATTGCTAGATATAACAGGTTATTCCAATGAATAATTTCAGCAACAAATATTTTTTAAAAGACAATAGAGCTTATTTATCTATTAATTCACAAAGATTTATTGTGTACCTATTACATGAAGAACATAAAAATGAATTAAAGTAGAATAAATGTGGCAGTATTTTCAAATGTGTTTTTTCTGAGACATTTTGATAAGCAAAGGTCATAGAAGACGGAGTCTTCTAAGAATTATTCCTCTCATCCTATTCTGTGAACATGACTTCTTCCCATGATGACTTCATGGAAACTACCGGCTACCAATCCCCTGCCCCCCAAAAACACCCCAGGAGAGCTCGTGTACATCACTGCAGCCATTTATTTATTATGTGTACATCAAGGCGTTACTATACTGATTATATTTCTCATGTGGTTTTTAATTAGAAAATGTATCCAAAAGCAATACAGCACAGACAGATACAAACCTAAAAACTTAAAGAAACAGAAGACAGAGATTAATATTAATGATACATTGAGAATCCAAACCCAATACCCTACATCTGGGGGATGGAGGGGCACAAACTGAAGCCCCATTAGATTTGCGTAACACGATTCAGTACATTTTCCCTTCCCTGATGTCTGAAAAGCCTCTCCTTCCAATAGGGATGACCAAACTCCAAATATCATAAAAATTACCAGAACACAAGATTCACACTTGAGCAGGGAGAGGCGGGAATTATTGTCTATAAAAATGGTTCTCATATAGTCCCCTTGAAAATGGTACCAAGAACACATTTCTGTTGTAGATAATTTTTAAATATAACGCTGCACTAATATTTTCAAGATTTAAACTCTTATTTTTATTTATCGTAATACTGTGATCAAATAATTAGGTTTTAGTTTTTGACTCTAAATGTAACGTGAATCAGTAGGAAACATGTATGCTGCTGCAAGCATAAGCAGGGAGCATCACTCTTAGGCTGCTACCTTAGCGGGCAACATTCAGTCCTTGCAAGTCTAGAGAAATGTTCTAAATCTCAACCTATCACTGAATTTGGAAATTGAGAAATCCAGGTAGGGGGTGTTTAAGAGTCACGTACTGTGATTTTAATCCATATCATACTGAGTACCCCACTCCAAAATATACATCCAGAGAGACTAAAAGTAAATGCTCTATAGCAAAGAGGTAATAATTAGAAAAATACTACTGACATGGAATATTTATAATAAGAAAAATAAATACTCAGGGAGCTCACCAGAAGAATAAAGTGCTCTGCCAGTTATTAAAAGATTAATGCTGGTGTATTGAATATGGCGTTCCCCACTGGAAAATACAGAGATTCTTCTGGGTTATAATCAGTATGTGTTTCACAGGATTAACTGGTTTGGAGCAGATAAAGCTTTGCCACGGAAGAGGAGGACAAAGCACAAAGACAAAATGATAAATTAGGAAGCAACATTACCCTTTTAGGGATAAAATTTAGAGAAATGCAACATTACGCTCCACGAATAATACATAGAAAAGTCTAATAAAAATTATATCCTTAATGTAAGATAATTTTGTAAGAAATCCAGGTCAAATAAAATTCTTTGAAGGAAATACCCAAATGCCATTGACTTATCAAATACTATCTTGGCATATAATCTATAAAGGCAAAACTAAATAACAAAAAAAAAAACCCTCTACCACACCAAAACAAAACCCCCAACTCCTTTTATTATTGTATAAGCAACAGACTGACACTGAGACACGTGACAGTCCACGCCAGCCAGCACGTCTTCCCAGGGTGCTTTCAGCAGCAATGAGAAATAACGCAGGATTCAGTCCCAGCACTTCAACAACACCGTCCTGCCTCCCTCCACAACGGAGGGGAGGAGGGAGCTGGGATTGCCAGTGGTGACGCATTCACTTTGCCACTTTGAGAAGGGGGACACCTTCTCATTCCTTTATCCCCAGTTAACTATTATCTGCATATAATATTAATCTGCTAGACCATAAATTAACAGCTTTCAGGATAGATGCCTTGGGAAGTTCTTAGGGAGGTTAAACAAATACCTTAGCTAAGCCCTCCCTCCACAACAAACACGCACACAATGGAGGTGAAAGGTCACTGAGGACGGGGCAGGAAGGACCTGGGGCTCTGTCTCAACTTTAAAAGCACCTTGCCCCAAACAGATTTAAATTATAACTCAGTGCGATCCTGGGCTTTCATCCATTCTGGAAACAAAGAGAAAACTATCAAACGCCACCATCTCTTTTCTCACTGGGCAAAGAGGATCCGTGATTTTGCCATAATTGTTTCTCTGTCTTCATGTGGTTATCTACATAACTTTTCTCCTCCAATGAAGAAAAGAAATAATGGGCCAGTTTGAGTTATTAATCATATTCCCCTCTCAGATGACCAAACCCCTGTGAAGAAAACTTTCCAAACTTGGTGATCACATTCAGGAAGTGGTTCACTTATTACTGAGAGAGAAGGACCAAAAACAAAATCTAGATTTTATCATATCTCCAAGCCCATCTTTTATTTTTCTAATGTAGAATCAAAGACAAAGAATTATTCTGCAAAGAGAGCTCTCAAACCTTCATCAGTCAGTACATAACTCTGAAACTCATCTAACTGATTCACTGTCCAAAAAGGGGGAATTTTTAAAACTTCTGGATCCAATCCTCTGATTGACCATAATTCCCAACCACATTCTTTTCTACTTATTCTCTTTAAAGAGAGAGAAAACTGTCAGAGTCCAAAGTCATTCAATTAGCTCTTTATCGCAACATGAGGGAAGGGAAAACATTTAAATGGAGTTCGACTAATACAGGTGATAAAACATACACAATGAATAGAAACATCCGTATTTTAGTAAAAAGCAAAAACTTGAGATTTATAAGCTATATGGTGGCTTTTTAGGGGAGGGGGATGAGAGAAAAATATAACATCTCTTATTAACATGACACATTTTGATCAAAAATCTCATTGTCCTTTCCTACTGGAATGATCAACTGTAAAAACAAAATGTACACACAATGTTTAAAAAACTGACACCTACCACTGGTAAAATTCTCTGTTTAAATTCCTATTTACTGCTATAAAGATAAACACCATTTAAAAAAAATACTACGTTTCACTTATTGATAAAGTGTAAGGCATCTTCACTGCCTTTTACAGATTTGCTCATCACTACCTAACAAGGAAAGAAAGTATAATTATTTCAGCACAGAGGTTGGAGGTTTTTATTCTAAAATTTAATTCTTCATTAATTAATTCTAAGATGAATTTAATAGTCAACCAGGAAGTTGATTTTTATAAAAGTTATTTTATGGACAGAAAATACAGAAAAAAGTAATAATAAATGCCAAACTGTCTCTTTACTTTACAAAGCCAAATACTTCCTCATAGACTTGGTTTTTAAAGCTGAAATTTATCCCTTCAGGGCCACTATTATTTTTCAAAATTCCATATAAATATTAAATCTAAAAACTAATTGGTAATTTTAATTCTCCTCTTTCTCTTTAAATTTCTTCTCATCTCCTGAACTGTTGACTTTCAAAAATTCACAGAATGAGCATGTTTCTTGCAAAGTGGCTTGTCCTTCTTGGAGAAAAAGGTCTGACCTTCCAAACTTTCACAACATACCTGAAAAAGAAGCATTATTCAAGGGAATATCATTATTTTATCACTTATACACAAGAAGGGGAAAATGATTTTTCACTCAACAGACAATATGACAAATCACTTCAGTTGGCTGTATTAGACACCTGGGCATTTCACAGTTACTACGATATTTCATGTAATCTTTCAAAAGCAAGAATGAATGACTTTTTCCTGGAATGCACTCTAATTTATTTAAGTCACTGATCATTATTTTTCTTTACTGGGAGTGAAGCACTTAGCCCTAATGAAAAAATTAACACATAAAGAGGTCACATTAAATATAATTTCTGTTCCCAAATTCTAACCAATGCTTTAAATCTGCCTCCTGTTGTAGAGAGCCAAAGCATTCAAAAAGAAAACACAATGTGGCTTTGCCAAATGTTCCCAAGCCCCCAAATACACAGGTACAGGATACCCGAGATTTCTTTTTAATTAATTTCTTTGTTTCTTAGAGTGAAAACCCTGGTCAACATCTGGTCGCCGGATGATTACACAGTCAGTTAACTATCCACTTTTATGTCTTCTTGTCTCTCCTACTGCCTTTGTTACTTATAATGCTCGTGAGCAGCTCTACCAGAGAAAGAAGGCAAATCCTCTAAAAGCTGTTACTTTTTATGGATTTTACGAAGTCCAAGAGATGGATGAGATAAATAATGGTAACGTTTGGGGAAATCATTCAACTTCAATTAACATGACTTTTTTCCTGTCATACAATGAGTATTGAAAAATATTAGATATATTAACTCTAATAAAAAAATAAAACATCTAAACAGAGTAACTTTACTGGATATTTACTTTCTAAATTAAAAAATACACATCTTAGGTTAACGTTAATCTCTGAATCTATCATTATATTAAAAATAAAACTAAAAATATTAAAGTATCAAATGAAGTAGGTAAATATATTACTATATATTTATTATAGTCTCAAAAAGAAAAGAATATTCATGGACTATTGCTAAGGAAGGAAATGGATCAACATATAATTTACTTCCAGTGTTTATTCAATAATAGATTTTTATAATTGTTTATCTCTATTTCAAGAATTACATATGTTTCCAAAAATTACTAAAACATTCCAATAAAACAGTTTTAAAAAAAGTAAAGGACTTTTCTGTTTTAAGAAATATATAGCTTCTCCTTGTAAACAAAAATGTATTAAAAATAGGATTTTCTCTAAAGGGGTAGGCATCTTATTCTGCACCAAATAATTTCAAAAGGCGCCAAAAATTCTCATAAACAACTTTCACAATCACTGTAGAAATATTTTTAGGTTTGAAGGACTGAAAGATACTGTTATTGCCACTTCATGGTTAGGCTAGAACGGGCCACACTAAGCCACTTTAATTTGGAAATAGGAGTTTACTTACTGAGCACACGAAGCAAGTGTCATGCCAGGTAGAGCCCAGAGCTTCCAGAAACATGTCGCCAGCTTCTATGGGAAACTCACACCCACGGCATATGGTACCAAAGAGGGCGTAGTAATCTGCAATGGGGGCAGGGGTGTGGGAGACATAATGTAAACACGGTAAAGCTTTAGAATGATAGTTCCTAGAAAGCAGCCACAACTTAGAATTAAGGGAGGTGATGAGGGTAAAGTTAGCAGTAACTGGAAAACTTTCAGATGGCGTAATATTTGGTTTGAGATATATGTACAGCATATTTCAGGTTACCCCAGTAAGCGTTATTTACACAACTTAACATCTTTTATTATATTTTTCCATTTTTCTCATTTTTCTCCAACTACTTAAACACCCAAATACATATGAAGAACAACACTCTTTGATAAGTTAACAACAGATATGACTGTTTCAACAAAATACAAGAGAACTTCCAATAACTAGCAACAATAAGGTTAATGAACTTAAGTCAAGAAGAAATATCTGATTTTAGCAAATTTCACAGTGAATCTGACCTGGTAAGGGGAAAAAAAAGTCACAGGAAACTTCCATGAATAAGTGCCATGACTGAGTTTCTAGCTGGACTGTAACACAACAGTATTAGCCACTTTTTTTGTTTGCTGTATTTTCTTTTCAATTTTATGACTTTATGCTGAAAATCCTTAACCAGAGAACACCACTTACTAGACACAGATCACAGGTTTATAAAATACTAATAGGATTTCCTTCTGAAGAAAGCAGTTTTGACAGGACGTTTCTTTACTATTACTCAATTAGAACTCATCAGCATTTTTATTTTCTTTTTTGTGGCTACTCTCACTACTTGTGTTACTCATGGGCCGCCAAAGTGGAACATGCGAACTTAACCACTGTGCCATCAGGCTGGTTTCAATTTTCGGTTTTAAAAAATATGACTTCTTAGGCTACATTAAATGTGATACTAAGGCTAGATAGGTTATATGTGTTTTGGCTAGATGGAGGCTATCTGCCAGTTAGCCAAAAGGTCTTGAAAAGCTTCTAAAACAAACAGCTCTTTCTTAAAAGAATTAAGTGAATTACAAAATGTGAAATATTCTGGTTGAATCAGGGTAGGCAACTTGTAGCCAGCCTGTCCCAAAACGGCCCATGGGATAGTTCACTGGAATTTCCATAGGGTTTCCTGGCATCTGGTATGGCATAGATATAGACTGGCCCTAACTAAGGAGCTAAAAGAAATGTGAAAATAAGAAAATATTCAATGGGCAAAGAGGGGTTGAGGGATTTTCAATTCTTTTTTTTTTTTTTTTTTTTTGGTGAGGAAGAGTGGCCCTGAGCTAACATTGGTGCCAATCTTCCTCTATTTCGTCTAAGGGACGCCGCCACAGCATGGCTCAATGAGTGTGTGTAGGTCTGTGCCCAGGAGCTGAACCTATGAACCCTGGGCCACTGAAGCAGAGTGCGTGAACTTAACTGTGGTGCCACTGAGCCAGCCCCTAATTTTCAATTTTGAATCTCAAGGTAGAACAACAATAAAACTCCACAGTGGGAAAGCAGCGGTAGCGAGGTGGGGCATGATAAAGGAAAAATATTTTATTTTTTGAACTAGATCTGCATGGTAGTAATATCTAAGTAAGGGTAATATTAACAAATAAGTGTTATGAAAGGTCACTTACAGCCTTTGGGAAGGAAAAGGAAATGTTCACAGGTTAGGTAATAAGACAAATGTAGTAGTCTGGTCCTTAGAGCCTAGTTTATTAAAAACAATTTCACCAAGAAGCAATCCATGCCAGAATTACCCTCTCATTCAGGAACAGTAACAAAGGATTTCCAATTTATTGTCAAGACAGTTGCTTTAAAGAGAAACCAATATCCTGTTCAAAAGTTGAACATTTCTCATGTTTATAACCACTGAAAATTCACTACTGGAGTGTAAGAGATGGCTTCAACCTGCACGATTTGGTAGAATTTATATCCATAAATTATTGGAATTCAAGCAACATATTTTTCTAAGTAATGCTTACATGCTCACTTCTCTTAATGACGTTGGGAACATGTTTTGACAAAGTCACATAAAAATTTTACATAGTTTTTTGCTATATATTTAGACTAACATTAAATGCTCCTAAGATAATTAGGGAAACTATTTTGCCTAGTATTTCCTTTGAACTTTATAGCAATATAAGGGTTAACGTTTTATCTTTATTCAAAATGTAAGAAACGAACGGCTTCAGGACCTTACCAGTCTCACAGTAGGGTTCACCATCCTCCAAGTGGAAAACATTGTTACGGATGGGTTTTCCACAGGCCACACACACGAAACAGGAAACATGCCAAGTTTGTTTCAAGGCATTGATGACTTCCTGTTACAGAAAGGTAATTGGATGTCAAGAAAGAAGACAATACACCAGTGCTTATTCTACTAATGGGACCAATATACCCTTTTAAAGGGACCCAAAGTAGACACACAGGCTGTGTCTTTGCCTTGAGCTTTTCATCTAAGTAACAGGAGACACTTAACGAGAGACTCACCAATCATCTAAACTGATGCACTATATAATATGTGCGTTCTTCACAAATCAACATCAGTAAACTTATTTAAAGAATGATTACTGTGGTATTTAAACATTATACATGTGGTAAATAAAGTAAGCTGCAACACATTCTGCTTTCTCTCAAAAGGGTGTCAGGAAACATTAACTTATAAAGGTTTCATAGTTATATCTTGAAAATGTCATGGAGGAAGGGCAAAACATTTAAAAACTAAAACAAACCTATACTTTGGTGCATTATGGAAGCAATAACATAATCAGTGTAATCCAATCAGATTAACACGTGTTTAGATTTGGGAAACCAGCTGTGACTGCACTAAGCACACGCTCAAATGAGTGTCTAAAATTTGAACCATAACGCATGGATTCCAGTCAACAATGGCCCTATGGGTAAACAGACCAAGCTTCAAAGACTTGGGCCAGATTTTAATTAGGAAAAGAAGTTTTGGGAAGTTGATTTTGCAAGGAATCATTTCTTTAGGTTGAGAGAGATGGAGCCATTAAAAGTCATTTTGAAGAATAGTTAATAAATTATTTCCATAACATTTATTACAAAAAAAGAGGATGCTATACATAAAGTATGGTTACAATTTTCTAAATGAATTACTTCTAAAGAGCAAACTGGAAGAAAATACATCCTAAGGTTAACAGGAATTATCTGGGATTGGTAAATGTATAGGTCATTTTAATTTTATTCTTTACATTTTTTGTATTTTCTAATTGTTGTAGAGTGAAATATTTTCTTTTATAATAAAAAAATCATCAAAAGAAAATAAAGTGATATACAATAAGTCATTAGCTAAAGAAAATGCCATAGTTCACTACTAAAGGACAAGAGGAAGAAATGACAGTTGTGCAGATCCGAAAAGATCACCATGAACATGTACAACAAACGTACAGTGAGTCCAATCATTTCCCAAGGCTTCCAGAACGCACTTCCTTTCTATCCTCGAGAAGATTACCATGCCTTCTTCAGTAGGCAAGCAAACCACCAAAACACAATCCAGAGAATCTGTCCCTTCAGTGAAGTTCTGGTCCATCTCTAAAGCAATGAGCATAAGGCCCACTTCCTAGACCCTCATTTGCTTCTAAGAGGTTTACCTGACTTTGTTTTATTAATTACTCTAGAATCCACAGAAAACTTTTATATACTAAAACAGTATTAATATATATTCTACTTATGAATTATTTGTCATTTGGGAAGGAATAGCCTGAATTATTCTACTCTTTTGTTACCAACATGTTGTACAAATTAATAATACAGAAATATTTCATGTGGTGTATTTATAATTTAAGTGTCCTCAAAGTTTTGGACCCATTTAAAGATGGGTCCTAATTTCTAAAATTAAGACTACTCAATAATTCATACTACCTTTTCTCTCAACTGATACGAATTAGAGTTTCATTATTATATTTTCATATTGAGAATATTAGAATTCAGCAATGCCATTTTCAACTTCTGTATGAGTTTTGTATGAGACCACGCATTTTTGGCTGCTTCTAAAAAAAAAAATTCCAACTCCTGGTCACCCATAGGAAATGCCTAACCCTTACTTTGTAGATGCAAACTGGGTATTCCAGAGCAGGAAATTCATTCATTCATCATTATTTATTATGATTCTGACTCCTAAATGACTTCCTTCTTGCAAAAAAAAAAAAAAAAGGTGTGGTTTGATTATTTTTCTATCACATGTACACTCTCATAAAACTGAGGTTATATTTTTAAACATTATATGCATTCAAGAAAAATATCATTTATAAGCCTCATGTTTTATGTATTTCATGAGATCTGTGCCCTGTGCCTGAACTCTGACAAATGGGGGAACGCTGCTCTTATAAAAGCTATGGAATTTAATTTAAAACAGTGGAGGTGTCAGTTCTGAGAACTCTGATGTGTGTGGTCCTGTGCGACCTCCTCATTCCTGAGCAAACAGGGTCCTGTTGAGGTGGCACACCCGCAGTAAATTATTTTCTCTCCACAGTGGTTAGACTTTCACTAGACAAACCAGCCCTCAGTAAGACAAAACCAAAGACAACTTAACCCCAGGAGTCCGATATACTTCGACAGGGGTCTATTTAGTTTTGCTTTACAATAATAAACAGTGATGAAAGCAGAGAGGGAATCAAGCAAGAAGAAAATAAAAAGCAAAAATGACGGAAGGGTTTCATAACAAAAAATTATCCTGCATGAAAACTCACTCAGAATAAAAAGGTTTCCAATACTTACTCCAAGGATCTTCCTTTGGCATCGACCACATTCAGGAGCAAAGAACTTCTCATAGCAGAGCTCACAATACAGGGCTCCCTTCTCCTCCACAAATCCAATGTAGGCCATCGTATTTTTGCAGTGCGCACAGTTAAATTCTTCCGGGTGCCAAGATTTCCCCAGTGCCACCAGGTATGGCCCCCTGCCGAAGAAAGAGATCAAGTTGGCTCAGGAACAAAAGTTTGTAAAGTGAGCCTGCATAGGACTTCTTTTATGAATGTCCAAACAATTACATACTTGCTCAATTCTCCTTCTCAAGGAGTGAACACATGGGTGCAGTCAATTCACACAGGAACTCTCTGTGCGTTTATGTGAAGAGAAAGGGCAGAGGAGTCAGAGCGCCTAAGGGATTCCTTCAAGAAAGGTCAGCGCCTCCACTTCTTTCTGTCTTCAAAGAGCTGGTGGTTACGTTTTTTGAGCTGCAGTGAGTGAGTCTGTCTGTGTCATGAGTATGACTGCGAATGAGGATGTTAACTTGGACAGAAAATGAAGTCACCAGAAAAAAATATATGGCTTATGGAGACCAGAATTTAACATTTTTATAAAATAAACAAAGGAAAAATTTCAATTTGGTAATGTCAGAGGCTTAAAAACAGTAATAATTATTACCTGAGAAAAAAATCCTAGTTAACTTCTCTTCCCCACACAAGGTTTCATATACTTATTTCTCAACTTCATTAAACCCGTCAAATCCTCACCCTCCAAAATGACTACAGAAACTGTAAACTGGATATTAGAGATCGTCTGAAGCTACTTAGAAAGGTTTTATTGAATTCAAACATGACTGACTCTTAATGTACATTTGTATCAAGGTAACGCATTTGTTAAGAGATTTTTTTCCATTAAATACTATACAGTCAGGAACTGATAAGATGGGTTTGGTTTGCTTGACAGGAATCCATTACGAAGCCTTATCTAGTCAGGCAGCCTGCGGAGATGAACGAGTGTAGCCTCGGCAACATACTTTTCAGTAGCTACATCTCATTAATTGTTATTCACAGAGTGGCTTTACCTCCAAGGCACTTTTACATTTATCTAATTTGTCCCTGCAACACTCCTGTGAGACAGACCAGGGCAGTTTTTATGAACTCCGTTTAACAGACGGAGAAGCTGAGATACGGAACGTTCAAAAGATATGACACGTATCATCAAACCCCTGAGTGAGTGAAGGCCAGAAGCTGACTTTCCTGATTCTAGCATGCTGCTCTAGTCAACCGGCACTGTCTCTGACCTCATGACCACCACTGATCCTCACTGAGTGACCACAGGCTAAGTGTTCGTAAGCCTTGGATGCCTGACTTCTAGGCAGATGTTAACAGGAAAAGTCACAGTAATGAGCATCACAAAGTCGAAGCATTTTTTAGTCTTTGACAATAAACAGTCTTTGGTATTCAGCACCTATTTCCCACTGGGAAATTCCTTGCAAATACATTGATATTTACTCAGAACCAGCACCTAATTCTGCAAGAGTCAAGAAAGCAGAAAGGCTCTTGACGAATGATGAAAACGTGTTCTGTGTGGTCCAAGACGGTGTTTGCTAGCCCCTGTTTTTGTTAACTTGTTTCTTATTAATAATATGATGTCATTTTGTATGAGCTAGTGCATGCAGCTCTCTAAGCATTTAAGACAAGTAGTTTATTATTACTTTTTAAATGTCAGGGTGCTATAGTTTTATTATCACTAACAAGGAATGCCTTTGTTAACCAATTCCTGCCAGGAAAAAAAAATGGCGACAGGTCACCTGTTCTGTAACCAAGTATGTTCCATTCGGCAGGTTGTCCCTCAATTTTTAACTGGTTTATAAATAACAGTCCTACTTAACAAGTGCCTTCATTTCATTTCCTCAGTATATATCTGGCAAGTACTCTACCTTCAGAGATAAACTAAGGAGTCACAATGCTCAAAGCTAGACAACTTTTAAAGAGTGCTCTGAGCTCTTCCACCAGGTGGGTATCTGGTTATACAGGCTTGAAAAATCTGCCAGGCTAACTTTACTGTGACTGTAACAAAGAGTGTGGTAGAACTCGGGGATTTTATGCTGCCATTTGTCTTGGACATTAGGGTAGATTCAAAACAATTTACTGGGTGAATTTTTTATTAGGGCCTATCTTCAGCCATCCATAAGGTTAGATGGCCCCTTGAGGCAGTGTCCTTATTTAGTTTTTTTTTTCTCCTTCTTCTCCCCAAAGCCCCCCGGTACATAGCTGTATATTTTAGTTGTAGGTCCTTCTAGTTATGGTATGTGGGATGCTGCTTCAGCATGGCTTGATGAGCGGCGCTAGGCCTGCACCCAGGATCCGAACCAGCGAAACCCTGGACTGCCGAAGCAGAGTAAGCAAACTTAATCACTCGGCCACAGGGCCGGCCCCCTTATTTAGCTTTTCAGTTTGCAAATTAAGTCAATCCAACCTCAAACTTCACATTCTGTTAAAAGCGTTAAGTATTGGTATGCACTTGGAGTAAAGAGCTTCACTCCTGGAACATGTCTATCACTGTTAGCAAACATTTAACAAAGTTCATCTGAGAAAAAAAAGACATTTAAAAACAATGACACACAATCCATTTTCCAGATTTCCTAAAATATGTGTTTAGCGCAAGTCAGACCCGCAGAGAACCAGGTTCTGCGATCACACATATTGGGCTGCCCCAGTCCACAGAGTATTCCTGTAGTGCCCAGCACTCGGTGTGACACATGAGTCTGCCGGGCCACTTGTCACAGGAAACAGCTCTACAACAGTCCCCCCGCCCTGCCTGCAACTCAGGGTCAGTTTCACATGGACTCCTTGGAGAAATTCCTTGCAGGTTTTTGTAACCAGAATAGTTTTGCTTCTTTTGAGCAATGCGTTTATTTTTATCTCATTGTATAGTAAATTGGAAAATTAACTTTCCTTTTTTGTTGATCATTAGAAGGCCTAAAGACAAATTTAGTCTAACCAAAGGCAAATATGCACGTCACTGCAGGTTTTGTCCAGTCTCAATGACAAATTTTTGTCCAGTCTTCATTTTTAATGGTTCCATCCATGATTTTCATTCTTCTTGTGCTCCCTTTTGTAATTTAGATTTTCTTACATTTCATGTATTCTTAAGTGTTTTTAAAAGCTTTCTAGAATAGAGTCCACTGAAAATAAAAACGATCATCCATTGAAAGGATAACTTTAAGATATTTCCTTAATTTCTTTATCAGATTTGAATAGTGAAAGGTCTTAACGATAGTGAAGAAACTCCCTCTGCACCTTTCAAAGGGGAGTTGAAAATGACCCTTGCTCCGGCCAGATCTTTCTCAAACACACACGCTCAGTGCTGATACTGGCTTAACTTGACACTCCTTGGCTGCGCTGAGAACATCTTTCCTCATCAATGCCCTCGAAGTTCTGTGCAGATTAGACAATAAAATCTCTTACATATAACAAAGTACTGTCTTCTGTGTGTCAGCAGAGACTAATTTAACAAATTCATTAACACAGGATTAACACTGAAGAAGTTCTTCTTGTTCCAGGCAGGCTTGGGTTTCCATTTGTGAAGTGCGACAGGCTTGGATAACTGCGAAGTGGAATTAAGCATTCAGCTCCCTCTTAGAGCACCGTGCGCCCTATGAGCCCTCACTAAATACTCGTTGACTGACAAGAGAAGAGAGGGAGAGAGTAAAGGCACTGACTGGCTGAGAGAGAGGAGCTGTGGCATGAAACATTTATCCTGCTTATCTTCTGTGAGACTTATGCCAAAAAGCAAAAAGAAGAAAGGTAAGGAAGGATGCCAAGGAAGAGTTAAGAGGAGAAGAAAAGCTTACAAGCAGTCAGGAAGTGAAAGGCACTGCAAATTTCCACAGGCCTAATCTAACAGGGATTCAGCTTCAGAATCAAATGCTGACTCTTCGCTTCCCTTTGTTAGTTAATTCTCACCACAATCCTCAGTGATGGAAATTAACTCTATAAATAGATGAAGAAAACACAGGAGAAGTTAGCCAACTTTCCTAGATCATGTGGATGACGAACTGTAAGGCTGGAATCCTCCAGGGCCCAGCCACTACAGATTAAAATATTATTCAACCAAAAGCCACTGCATCAATACAAGTTAAAAACAAAAAAAGAAGTTACAAGATCAAAAGAAGTTAATCAACAAAAGTTAAAAACAAAGCCATGTAGCAAAGAACTCACCTGCTCAAAAACAAATATGGAATCTGATATTCTACTTAACTAGATATAATAAATAACAAACACGTATAAGCCAGTTTTATGATAGTCAACTTGTAGGAAGGGCCTGGCATGAGCAAACAGTTCAAGAATAGAGTGAAATAGAAAAGACTATTGGGAGAAATTGCACACACAGTCACAAATATACACAAAGACACATGAGGAAGAGAGGAGAGTAACACACAGCGACTATCTTTCAAGATTTACAATATTTGAAATTAGAAATATTAAGAATCCTTCCTAAAATTTAGAAACACCATATTTTTGACACCCTTAATTTTTCACTTCTAGTGGATTATGCCCAAACTTTCCAATTTGGAACATTAAAAAATATAGTTCTCCTTTCACTGAGTATCATCTTCAATTCCTAGCTTCTTAAAACACTGCATTTAAAAGGTTGTGAGGCCAACTATAGCTTTTTATTTAAAGGCACAAATGACTTGCTCCTCAAGAATAAATGCACAGGTAAAATGAGCCCAAACATAATAGTCAACAAAAAGAACAAGTTCTAAAAAAGGTAACATTAATTGATAATTTTAAAAAAAGCTTATTAGAGACAATTACAGTCAGTTCTTTATATTGAGGTTATTATAAAATCAGAAAAGCAGGAGAAATGCGATTCTATATAATAAGACAAGTGGGATATAATTTCACCTTGGCAAGACTAACATCACACATTCCTCCAAATATTTTTAAAAAGTTCACTCATCAACTGGACAAATATTTACTAAATGCAGTGATATGTGCCAGGCACTGTTCTAGGAGCAGAGAACGTGGCAAGAAACAAAGGCAGAAAAAGCCGTGCACACGTGGAACTTACATTCTAGTATGCGGGAGAGAAACAACCAATAAGAGAAATGAATAAAGTATCTGGTATGTTAGAGGTCAAGTGCTGGGGAGAAAAATGAAGCAGACAGGGGAGATGGGGCGACTGCAGGGGGAGGGGTGGGAGGATTTAAATAGGGTGGCCAGGGACCCCCTTGATATTTGAGTAAGGATCTGAAGGAGGTGAAGGTGAGCTCTGCGTAAACCTAGGGGAAGAGAATCCGGGAAAAGGGAACAGCAAGTGAAGGGGCCTGATGAAGGGGACCGGGGTATTCAAGAACCAGCAAGAAGGCCAGTGTGTCTGGAGTAGAGGGACCAAGGGAGAAATGAGCCAGCAATAAGAAGAAAGAAATAAGGAGGTGGGGGGAGGGGAACTGTGCAGGGCCTTTAGGCCATTGTGAGGATTCTGGCTTCTACCAAAAGCGAAGCCATTATAGCATTTCAAGCAAAAGAGTAACACGATCTGATTTATGTTTTATTGGGATTACTCTAGCTACTGTGTTGATAATAGACAGGGAGAGGGCAAAGGCAGAAGCAGATAGATTAGTTAGGAAACTACTCCATTATCCCAGGTGAGAAATGACAGTGGCTTGGATTGGGGTGGCAGTCTTAGAAACAGTGAGAAGTGTTCAAATTCTGGATGTATCTACAAGTTTAGAGCCAAAAGGATGTGCTGATAGATCACATGAGGTCTGAGCAATTGAGAAAATAGAGCTACCACTAACCGAGAAGGGGAAGACAGGGAGAAGAGAAGGTTTGGTAAGTAGAGTTCTAATATGGCCCCCAAGATTCCTGCCCAGTGTGTACATGGGCTGTGTAATTCCCTCCCCTTGAACCTGGGTGGGACCTGTGAATATGATGGGATATCACTCTGTGATTAGATTACTTCACGTGGCAAAAAGGGCTATGCAGATGTAACTGAGTTCCCTAATCAGCTGACACTGAGTTAATCAAGATGTAAGTTAGCAAAAGTGAGGCCATCTTGTTTTGCTACATGGCCCCAGCCCTGTGTGACAACTCGCTGCTCTGCACGTACTTTAAAAAATTCCCATGCTCTCCTGATTTATGGCCTCCACTTACGTATGTACTCCCTGATACCTGGATAAATTAAAACTTTGTTCTATGAGTTTCTCTCCAGGAACAGGCTGACCACAGGTGGGAAACACACCTACAACGTATCCATCACAGCTGACAGAAGAATAGAACAATGTGATTCCTGGAGCCAGCGATGCCTGGAGCCCAACATCCTTGAAGCCCCTCTTCATTGCCCATCTTCCCTATAACTGCCTCAAGATTCTGTAAACCTTGAAGACAGGTTTTGAGTCATTAGTTATCTGTCTTCCAATTAGCTGGCTAATCTAATTAAACTTCCTTTCTCAATCTCCAACTTATTGTGATTAATTGGCTCAGATCACAGTGAGCAGAGTGAGCTGCTGCTCAGTATCAAAGAGAGATTATCCTAGATGGGCCCTGGATTTACCAGGTGAGCCCTAAGATAGCTAAAAAGCAACAGCAGACGCTCCCCTGCTGGCCGAGGAACAAAGCAGTCATGTTGTGAACTCCCTAAGGTGGGGTGGACTCTGGAAGCTGAGGGCCTCAGACCTACAGCTGTAAGGAACTGAATTTGGCCAACAACCTAACTGAGCTTGGAAGAGGGGACCCTGACCTCTAGACGAGAACTGCAGCTCAGCTGACACTGGATTTCACCTGGGCAGATGCTGAGCAAAGGATTCAGCTAAGCCATGCCCAGACTTGTGACCCATAGAAACTGTGAGAGAATAACTTGTGTTGTTTTTAGTCATCTGAGTCTTCTTCTTTTCTTTACTTTAGCTACAGATTTGTTTAACCTTGCTGATCTTCTAAAAAAAAAACCAACTTTTGATTTCATTGAGTTTTTTATTTAAAAAAAATTCTCTATTTCATTGATTTCTTCTGTAATCTTTATTATTGCCTTCCTTCTGCTTGCTTTAGGTTTAGTTTGCTCTTCTTTTTCTGGTGTCTTAAAATGGAAGGTTATGTATTGATTTGAGATAATTTTCTTCTTTAATACAGACAGTCGCAGCTATAAATTTCCCTCTAAGCACTGCTTTAGCTGCACTGAATGTTTTGCTGTATGTTTTCATTTTCATTCATCTGGAAGTATTTTCTGATTTCCCTTGTGATGTCTTCTCTGACCCATTGGTTATTTAGGAGTGTACTGTTTAATTTCTACTTATTTGTGAATTTCTCGCATTTTCTTCTGTTATCAATTTCTAATGTCATTCCATTCTTGTCAGAGAACATACTTTGTATGACTTCAGTCCTTTTACATTTATTGAATCTTGTTTTATGGCTTAATATATGGTCTATCCTGGAGAGAATGTTCCAGGTGCACTTAAGAAGAATATATATTCTCCTCTTGTTAGATAGGCTGTTCTATTGATGTCTGTCAAGTCTATTTAGTATATAGTGTTGTTCAAGGCTTCTAATTCTTGTTGACTTTCTGTGTAGGCCTTACATCCATTACTGAAAATGGTGTACTGAAGTTTCCAACTATTATTATTGAATTGTCTATGTTGTTCCCTTCTGTTCTGCCAGTTTTTGCTTCACGTATTTTGAGGCTCTGTTGTTAGATGAATGTATGTTTATAATTGTTATACCTCCTTGATGGGTTGAATTTATCACTATAAAATGTCCTTCTTTGTCTCTAGTAACAAGTCTTTTCTTAACACCTATTTTATCTGATTAGTACAGTCACTCCAGCTCTCTTGTGGTTACTATTTGTATGATAAATCTTCTTCTATACTTTTACTATTTGTATATTTTAATTTAAAAGTGTGGTCTGTTATAGGCAGCATATAGTCAGATGATGATTTTATCTACTTTGCCACCCACTGTCTTTTAATTAGAGTGTTTAATCTATTTACATTTAATGTAATTACTGATAAGGTAGGATTTACAAGTGCCATTTTGTTGTTTTCTCTATGTTGTGCCTTTTTTTTTTTGAGGAAGGTTAGCCCTGAGCGAACATCTGCCCCCAATCCTCCTCTTTTTGCTGAGGAAGACTGGCCCTGAGCTAACATCTGTGCCCATCTTCCTCTATTTTATATGTGGGACGCCTGCCACAGTGTGGCTTGATAAGCAGTGTGTAGGTCTGCACCTGGACTCTCAACTGGTGAACCCCAGGCCACCAAAGCAGAATGTGTGAACTTAACCACTGCGCCACCAGGCTGACCCTTATGTCATATGTCTTTTTTGTTCCCTTTCCTACATGAAAGAATGAAAGAGGAATCAAGGTCATCGGCTGACAGTGAGGACAGGAAAGGAGGTATTGGAAGTTTAAGGAGAAAGGAGAAGATATGAAATGGCTTTCTGGGAGAGTGGGAAAGTAAACGTACTAGAGAACTTTTGTCACTATTAAGAACACACCTGAGATTAACAGTCAAGAATTTAAAGTGACACTGATTAGTATGGTTGTGGGTTCCCTCCAGCACATCCTTCAGTTCAGGTGTGGGCAGAGTAGACCAACAGTTGATGTTATCCAGGCTAGTGATTTAGTTAAGTGAATACGGTGAGAGATGGGCAAAGGAATCGAGGATGTATACAAAGGAGTGAGTATTAATTATAATGACTGACTATGGAATTCAGACTGGATAAAAAGGGAAGGGAGGATACTAGGACCTGAGAGACAGTGAAAAGGTATTTGGATCAATGAATTAGAAGTTGCTGGGAGGTGGGAGGTGGGGGGTGGTCAAAGGATTGCTGGACTTGAGGTAATAGAGAAAGAGCGAAAATACAGGTGATAGTTCTTGAAGTAAGTGGGATGCTTAAAAATGAGATTATGGAGGAACTCTAGTTAACGGTAAAGATAAGATCTAGGGTATGACTGAAATTCGGTGGCTGAAGTCGGCTAGAGGGATCACTAAAGTAGAAGATGTCAGGAAATTAAGAGACCTGGCTACTAAAAGAATAATATATATAGATCACCAAAATGGATTTCCATTATTAACATATTTTCCTGAGGCAAGACTGATTTTTCAACTTTACAACTGTGACAATTTAGAACCCTATAGATATAGATACTTTTCCTAAGTACCATGATTCAGGACTCCTTACTAGGGACATAAGGGTCGTACATATATATTTCTTATATTGCTATAAGGGTAGTATGTACCGCTCAGGTACTGACATTATTGTGTTAGGGTTATCTGTGCCAGGGCTTTAACTTCTCTATCAGATGACAAAATACACATGAAAACAGGTACGACAACTTGCACATAAGTTTTCTTTTTTCTTTACTATTTATTTTGTTTATTGAGATATAATTGACATATAACATCGCATAAGTTTAAGGTGTACAATTTGTTGGTTTGATACGTTTATATATTGTAATATGACTACTGTCTCAGTATTAGCTAATAACACTTGCTAAGTTTTCAAGGGACTTTTGTTGTATAAAAGTGTTGTTTTATAAGTAGACTATTGAACCTTAATTGTTTGCCATTCCTTTCAAACAAAAGAAACTGGTTGTTGAAGCTGGATAATCCCCTCTCCCCTTCGCACCAATAGGATTCTGGATCTATCTTATCAGATTTACCATGTTGACATGGTCGTTGATTTGCCTGTTTGTATTTTTTACTGGAGTGTTTAACTGTATTAGTTTGTTGGGCTGCCTTCACAAAGTACCACAGCAGGGGTGGCTTAAACAACAGGAATTAGTTTTTTCACAATTTTGGAGGTTAGACGTCTAAGATCAAGGTGTCGGCAGGGTTAACTTCTAAAGCCTCTCCCCTTGGCTTAGAGCCGGCCATCTATGGGCGTCTGTGTCCTAATCTCCTCCTTCTTATAAGGACATCAATCATATTGGGTTAGGGTCTGCCCTAATGACTTCACTTTACCTCTTTAAAGACCCTATCTCTAAATATAGTCACATTCTGAGGTTCTGGGGGTTACGTCTTGAACCCTATCAAATTCAATATGAATTTCGGCAGAGGCCACAATTCAGTCCATAATATGGACTAAGCTAAAGGAACATGTTTGTGATTTCTATATCAGTGGTGCCTAAAAGTGGTGGCACACAAAATACCCAATGAATGTTGCTTATAAAATGACTATATTTCTACATTAGATAAGAAACCGGAAAAGTGAACCCCAGGCTATCTATATGAGTCTAAGAATGCGTGCATGTGGTACAAAGTCATTTTGGCGGGGAGGTAAGAACCTTTAATTGTTCAACCTATCTATTATTTACTCTCGTCTTTCTCACTTATATATGTTCAAACACTATGAAGAAAAGTACACTGCTACACTCTTAAGTTAAGGCAGGTCTCCTTAAGCTGTTTTTTCTCCCTGATTTAATACAGTAGCATATATGATTATGTGTATACATCTTTATAGTAGTTATGTATAGTATACATATTAATATATCTTGGTGTCTATTTTCTTTACACAAAATTAGAACCATACTTTATTTAGAGTTCTGTACTTCTTTTTTTTCATCTTAATATAATACTATAAACATTTTCTTAAATAGTTATAGTTCAAAGCATGAATAAAATTTAAAGTTAGATCTGGGCTCAAATTCAGGTTCTCTCATTTACTATCTATGTGACTTCTGGCAAATACGTAACTTCTCTGTCCTAAGTTTTCTCATCTGTGCAATTAAGGCAATAACAGCAATGGTCTCACAGAGTTATTATGAGAATTCAGGAAAAATTCTTAGGGTAACATTCGGCATATGCTAAGAACACATTAAACAATTATTATTACTATCTGAAAAGAGGATCTTAATGGCACTATAATATTACATCACATAGATGCTGAAGGTTTATGTTCATTCGCATTTTCCACTACAGTAAATCTGAAACCTTGCTCTACGTCCTGCTCATAAGTCTTGGTCTGCGTCTTTGGTTGTTTCCTTGAATTCAGGAGCTAACATAGTAAGCCAAGAAAGCTTTTGTTTTCGAGTAAAATCTTAACCAGAAGGGAAAATAAAACCTATTAATAAAAGAGCGCTCAGAGATTGAAGTGGATGGTGAGACAGACAAAAAACTCTGAGGCCTCTCCTTGGGGTAACGGAGATGGCTCTGCTTAGGAGCAAAGTTTGAAAATCACTGAGCAAGAAACAAATCAATAATGTTAAAATTCCCTCTCACTGGATTAAACAATGGGTTGACTGCAATTGTTCTGATGCTGTGCTGCAGGCAAAGACGGAATAATAGGATTGTGGCTATTTTTTTAAAGCAGTCTATATCTAAGAAGAAACTCGAGCACCATAAATTCTTTCTGTCTTTCACAAAGATGATAAGAAGCTAAATGTGAATGGCGCATTTAACTCCAAGTAATACAAGTGGTCAATAGATTTTAATGCCACTAGACGTAACAGTCAAGAAATAAGCTAGAGTTTTGATAAGCCCATTCTATAAGGGACACTAAAATGTGGTTTTGGCTATATTAGCCTGATTTTCTATTTCCCTTTATACCAGCACTCCAACAGTCAGTCCATTCATGAATATAAAGGTCAAAGGCACGGTACTTCCATCATAAACGGACTGGAAATGTTCCAAAGCAACCTTAATCAAGGCTTCAGTAAAATTTCCTAAAATTTAACACCCTATCCATATGTAAAAGCAACTAATCCAAGTAATGCCTAAACAATACAATTTAGGCAAAACACGTATAATCTTTTCGAGGTTCAAATAAACCAAAAAATTTTAAACATTAGATCCAAATAAAATGATGTGTATAATTTTAAGCTAAATATGTTCTATAAGAGATATCTAGTTCAGTATTAATGTTGAGTGATTTAGGTTTCCGAGGTTTTCCAAAAACAATTAACTTTGTTAAAACAAACAAAATCCACCAAAATGGATTTCCCTTTTTAATATATTTTCTTTAGAAATGTTTTTGAAAATTTTAAATATTTAGAAAATAAATACAAAATAAAACAATATAAATTACAAACAAATAAATTATAAAGGAATCTTAAACTTCTCAGAGTTTGCCAGGTTGCAGTATTCTATATTCAAACTATCAAGCCTGCAACTGCAGCTTGTTTTTAAAACAGGTGTCCAAGAGAATGTCACTTGATCTAAGGCTCCCTGCTCTGGTAAGTGATACTGAAAACCGAGGCCAAGAACTAGAATTATACTTTGATGAGGTCTGTGAACTGACCACAATCTATTCAAGCTGCGGTAGCACTTGAGCACCAAGCAAATGCGCACGTTAATTACTGTTATATGAGCTTGACATGAACTAATACCTGGTCCTATTAACTTCCCTAGGAGATGAAGCTTTAACGCTTAACTGATAACAAGTGCTGGTATAATCCAGACAATATAAAATTTAACAGATGAGGGGGCAGAAAGTGATGGCCATTCATGTTGTTAACATAATATATATTTATTTCACATGGCAGGAAGATGATGCATTAAAATTACATCCTGGTCTAGCATTAAAACTGAAACCAAGGAAGGTATGGGTGGGGAATGTAATTTCTGTTTTGATCTTCATATTTTCTTCATACTAAGTTTTTCAGATGTGCTGTAGTGATTACAGGATGTTACAGAATTTGATAATCACACAACAAGAAGAAATCAGCAACTTATACAGTTTGACGCTTTGTTAACCCATCCAGTAATTACTTGCTTACAACAGCACACAAATAGCAGCCGTGAATCCTGTCTTCATAACGGCGTTTTTATCCAGAATATTTTATCCCTAAATACCAGTCTAGGTAACCAAAGTGCCCTAACTTACAGAAACATGTTACAAGTCAGAGCTTTTACTTTATTAACATTAAACTTAAAAAATACAGTTAGTAACTAAAAACATTGTTTCGCTTTGGGGACAAAGCAATACCACACTAGATTTTCTAACAGTTTAAATATTTCTGTGAGGCAGTAACCCTAAAGTAGTACTGTCCAGAAAATGACTCTAGCCAAATCGATACTATGGCCTGAACGATGGCAAGTCCGGAGTCACGTGTGATCTCTTCAAGTCACACGCTCACCGAGCGCCTTCTGGGTGCTGGACACTGCACTCGACTCTGAAACCTCTACTGACTCTCTCCTTCTCCCCATAACCACCATCACTAGCCCCAGCGCCACTGGCTAGCTCTTACCAAGCAGGTACTCACTGAGGAAAACACAACAGAAGTGAAAAACAACAGCTTGCAAAATACGATATCACGATTCCATTTCTGTAAAACATCTGTCCTTCTGTGTGTGTGTTTTCAAGTGTGAACTAAAATATTAACAGCAGTTATCTGGGGAGGTGAAATTATGAATGAACTTTTATTTTTGCTTTCTGTTTTTCTATATTTTTGAAACATCACAATGAACATGGACTACCTTTAAAATACAAAAGCTATTTTATTTGTAATCACGTACTGTGTGCTGTATTCTTGACACATTTATTATTTAATGGTTAAGGAGGAGAGTATTTATGTCTGGTTCTTAAATAAGGTAGTGAGGCTTGTCTCCATTTTGAGTATTAACTAGAAACATTATCCTAGACAATAATTATGTAACAGAGGCAGGGAAAATGCAAGCAAGTCTCAACCTCATTCAACTTTAGGGAAGCCATTGTTTCAACCATTTCAAAACAGGATAAATTAAAAATGAGGAGAGAGCTTGAGCAGTCATTTCAACCGATCATTTGTCACTGCCAACAAAGCCACTCACCAAGAGGCAACAAGGTCCTGCTGGGGGGCTCCCTGGAGCCAACACCCACACCTCTACCTCCTAATGGTTTAAAAGCCACTTATTAAGAAATGCTCAGAGATTTAGTAAATGCCAGGATAGTACACTCATTTAAGATCTCTGGGCCTTTTTTCTTTCTTGGAATTTAAGAGACAATAAAATAGATTTGGATAAAAAACATTTTAAAGAAGCAGGTTATGACCGATCTAAAATTTAAAGCATTTATGAATAGATCTGAAGGTAATTATATCTCTCAGTGCTTAGGTATTTGAAAATCCAATTTCTTTTCTCTAGGGCTCAAAGTTCTTTATTTTATGTCACTAGTCATTTTTCATCTGAATGAAAGTCCTCACTTTTATAATTTGTAGAATAATGAAGTTCAGATAAATGATCCTAAGGGTCCCTTCAAGTCTTAAAATTTTATTCTCTGAAGGGCCACATTAATCATTATTTTTCCTTAGTTCTGATAGGAATTAATAACTGACAAAATGGGCATTTTTAGTTTTATTTTCACAGAGCTCAGAATTACTTTTCATTAAAATAGATTCTAACAAATCTATATATTCATATTTATCTATTTCAGTAATAACTATTACATAGAAATATGGCCAAGAATATTTTCACTAAGAAAATTTCAAATCTTTCAGAATATTAAAAAGAAATCCATACTGGTATTAAGTACTTTCAAGAAAATTTCAAAAACAAACAACCAACCTGATGACCTGGTTGCAGTGGGCGCACATTGGGGTCCGCTTCCCAGCTGGAATGTGCTCGGCTCTCTGCACTAAAGTATCCTGGTCGCCTGGCTGGGGCTGCCCCCCTGCTGAGCTGGCTGGTGCCCCTGCTCCTGAGGAAGTCGCACTGTTTGAGATTCTTCCAGTGGAAGGTGCTGGGGTTAAAATACAGAAGGATCAGAACGAGAATAAGCCAAATATAAACTTTTTCTAATAATCAAATGATAATACTACTTAAAAAAATAATCTATTCACTTGCTTATATACTCACTCACTCACATTTATAGAGAGGTTATGTACCAAACACTGGACTGTGACTACAGAAATAATTAGAAAAGAAAATCCAGGATTACCACACAGTGAAAGAGACACGACAGCCGACTGCACAGGGTTGTAGGAAAAGCAGAGTCACCTCTGCTTCCAAGAGGAGGTGTGGTTACAGCGAACATCGACAGTGAGGCCCTTCCAGTCATCCAGACACCTCGGCTAACCATTAACTAGATTTAACTCCAAATACTTCACAGGCACATTAGAAATCTCAGTGTGTTGAAGATAACAAAACCAAAAACGAACTCACTGTACTTCTTTCTCTTCCGTATTCTCTCAGTAGACTGAAATCAGTCACCAGTCATGACGAGAGCTCCCTGAGAATCACCTTAGGGCCTCGCGTCCCCCACCGGATGGTACAACGGATCCTGCTGATTTTACATCAGAGTTCCTGATTGCGCCCCCCACCTCCATTCCCGCACTACTGTCCTGGTTTAGATCCTCAATATCTCCCACCTGGACTAACTGCCAAACGTCTAGTCCTCCTTAAATTCATCCTCCCAGCTGCCACCTAGGACTGAAATCTTAGCCAACCACAACTCTGCATAAACCATTTCAAGGATCTTCCTCTTCTTTAACCATAGAATGCAGTCCACGCTTCTGAGCGCTGCATCCAGGTCCGTCCCGTGGTCTCTGCCTGGCCCCAGCTTCCTCTTGCACCGCTCTCGGCCTCTCTCTGTATGTGACAGCAATACCAGACTGCCTCACTTTTTCCTGTGACTGCGCCTGTCTAGGCGCAGGCTGTCATCACTGTCATTTCTCTACCCTTCTTCCTATTTACCTAGTAACCACTACTTATTGTTTATGATTCAGCCCAGAAGTCCACTGCTCCAAAAATCCTCCCTAAACCACCTTTCCCCACTGTACCCTCCACATAATCCACATTAAATGTTTCTCCGTGTCCACGTTCTCATAATTTTCTCTGCATGACTTTATTATTGCTTTTACAACATATATGTATCTTTTCCTCTCCAACTAGATAGAAAGCTCCCTGAGGGCAGGAACTATGTCTTATTCATTACCCTAGAACTAATACAGTATCTGAAATGAATAAATAAACTGGAATCAACACATTAATGAATGAATGTGAAAACTGTGAGGGATGGAAACCAATGGAAGGCCTGCTCCTTACCCATAGGCAATTAAAATGCAAGGGAAGAAAAAGACACTGAAAAGGTTTAAAAGGAACAACTTTTAAGAAAAGCATATAAATAAATAAACACAGTGTCTGTCTGTCTGTGTGCATATTGACAGGATACATATTAAAGTTGTGGTTAGAACTGGATAGGATTAATTAGGAAAACTGAAAGGATAACTCTCCCTCACCGGAAGAAAGCCTGTTTGTAATGATGTGCAATTACAGATCCAGAAACCCCGTTTATAAACACAGCACATCTCCTACAGTGCTCCGCCCGGCACTTGAGCTGTTAAACAGCACTTTACAGGCCAGGGAGCCTACTATTACCCATGCTTCCAGTGAGTCAACTGGACTAGGAACATGGTTTCATTCTCTTGGACTCACATTTTCCCTTATAGAAATGGGAAAGAAAATCACTGTAATAATTCACTTTGCACATTCTCTTCCTTGTTACCTCAGCACAGCACAACTGCCTCCTCTGTGAGCCTTCAATTTCTATCTCCAGGCCTGAGTTCCCTCGGAGCGCCTGATATGCATTTTTCAATGCCAAAACCTGTTCCTGTCTTTAAATTCAAGACATGCAAAACGGATTTCACCTTCTTGCACACACTACCAGCTCCTCCTAAGAATTCCTATAGGTTTGGATTCTCACACGTACTCAGGCACAGCCCTCTGCCTCCTACAGCCCTGACAGTTAGTCCCCAGATGCTAACACCTGTTTCACTGTAAATGTTTCCAAGGTCTGTCCCTTCTTTTTAATCCAAACCCACGCTCTATCCTTTGAGTCCTGGTCTTGAATCCCTCAAGCCTGGACAGCTACAAGTCTCCAAACCAGCCTCTCTGCTGCCTGTCTCTTTTTCAACCTATTCTGCTAGATTCCTTTTCCAAATACACTACTCTGGTCCTATTTGCTTGCTTGTAAAGCTTCCGTAACTCCCCACTGCAAACTAGACGCAGTCCTGACAGTCCAGTTCCTCAGTGAGTGCACCCTAATCTTCGCTAAAGCCTTGTCTTTGATGCTCACCTACATCCCTGTCCTCATCAACATACTCGATTGTACTTATTTAATATTTAATTTGGGCATCACTATCTGAAGGCACTATTCTCAGATCCTTACAACAGCTCTATGATTTAGGCATGATTAGCACCATTTTTTACTCTATCTGAGGCAAAGAGAGGTTAAGAAATCAGCCCAACGACACACAGCAAATAAAGGGCAATCCTGAACCCAGGCAGTCTGGCTCCAGAGTCTGTGCTCCTAAACGCTATGCCATAGTCTACTCACTGTCTCTTGGACATGCCATGCCAGACCCTACTTCCATGACCCTCAGCCAATGAAACGTCCCTTTCTCCACTACCAGTCATAGTTTTCCCATTCTGCAAGGCTCACGGGAGGTCCGTTCTTTTCCCCAGCATCTCTGAGCATCCCAGCCAGAAGTGTTCTCTCGCTCCTTTTAACATCTATAACAAGTCCGCCTGTATAATTTACTTGGTATTTATCAATATCCTGTAGTATCTTTTCCTTCCTAAGTCAATGATAAACTCTTAAAAAATGAGGACCGACTACATACTTCTTTCTACCCACTACCAGAAAACTGCCTTTACAAATAGAAAGCAAAAAATTAATATTTAATCAAATAAATGAAAGAGAATGTTCCAAATCACTTTCATTTTGCCTTTTTAAAGAACACTGTTAAGACAGATATTTTAAAAATGTGGATTAGCTTCAGGATTTCAAACAGTGGGAAAGTTACCAATTGAAAAATCTGAAAATCAGACCTCAAAGGAGTCAAACCCTTTCATCTACCATATGCCTTTATTTTATCACATTATCTATGCATAAGCCCTAAAGTACTGAGTCACTGAGACATTTTTAGCAATAAAAGAGCATAGTAATTCTCCATCAGTCATTGTAAAATGGGACATAATCCATCTGGTCCGTGCCTCAAGGAGAAGGTACCTGGGGAATGAACTTATTTAACATGAGAAGTCATTCTTAACCACGAAACATGTGACTGTGTCTTAAACACATAGAAAAAGACTCTAAACTTGCTGCTGTTCCTTTCTTGGGAAGAAAAACCTTGCTTTCTGTTACGGCCCCATTTTAACCACTTTGGATAAGACAGAAATTCTCACACCTCCGTTTTGTTGCTGTGTTGCTAGCACGTTGGCCCGCACACAACGCTACACAAGCCCTGCTAATTACCAGGCCCGGGACGCTGCCAAGGCACAGTTATTTCCCGAATGAACACAGTGACGCTTCACTTCTTCAGACTGAATTTCTCACTACTCGAGCACAGCAACGGGTGACTTTTGAGCCGTCAGGTGCCAAGCCTGGGCCTCTGCTCGCCTGGCTTACTGGGAAAGGGAGGTGTGAGAAGGTGAGGTCTGGGGAGAGAGGAAGCATCACACTTTGAGCCCTGCTTCCTTCATAATTCTGTGGAGAACTGCACTCCCAGACGGAGAAAAACAGTCTTGCCTGGGCAGTACAGAGACCAAATGCTCCAAATTTACAGAACTCAGCATAAAAATCACTTCTGTAGAAAAAAACATACATCTCTTTAGAGACGGCAGTTTGCAGATGATAATCTACTTATTTGTAAGAAAAAATAGTTTTTTCTTTTAATTTCTAGTAGAATTATTGAATAGGAGCACTGAATTAGCCCCATTTCATAACCTAGGAATCTAAGTCACAAAAAATTGAAGTGACTTATTCAAACTGAATAATGAGTGAGTCAGTAAAGTGTCACGAGAACGTTAGAAGGAAGTCAGTTCTTGACGCATTTTCCTTGTTAACCTTAATTTTGAGCAACTTCTATTAAATTTGGCTTCTTTTGTGGCTAATCTCTACCCCACTGGGACCATGTTTGAAAATTAATTTTTTTTCTTTTGTATCAAATACATTTCAGCACCACAAAACTTACCCAAAATGTAAAGTCACCAGCTACTCTTCAAACAACTAGTGTTGGTGAGAATATCTTTGATTAACTTTAGAATTGTCACTGACAAGTCTTCTACAGGTTTAGAATGACATACATTCATACTTATTCTATGCTTCTGTTTTTCAGCACCATGAGAGTCAAACCCAAGATTACAAAGATTATCATTAAATAAGCAAACATAAATTAGTGGGAAACCTAGCAGCATACTAGAATACTTTCTCAGTATATAATACGTAAAGTTGTCAGTTTAATCAAGTAAAATATATTCAACCCAGAACATGCTGAGTTGCTAGTTCCTAAAATATTTGTCATAGTGATATACTGAGAATTCTAAGGGGTAATACTTTCTAAAAAAGCAAACAGACTCCTGACTTATTAAACATGAAATTTAATTTACTACAAACAAATAAACATCTCTTTTGGACTATGGACTATAAATTGGAGACAAGGAATTTTAAAAAAATGGACCATATAATATTCCTTAATTTAGTAGAACACCTACCTCCTGTTATTGGGTAAATCTTTGTGATACATCATTTGGAAAGATACAGTGAAAATTCTTTACCCTAGAAAGATCTTAATTTCATTTTTCCTCAAGCAGACTGAGGTTTGCATTATTTAGCAAATTAGTTAACACAAGTTTTAAGCAATCTTATCCTGAGATTTAATTTTCTCTTCTAATTACTGAAAGGCCCTAACCAAGTGACTATCAAGTTTATCCAAGTAACTTCATTAATGGGCCACATAAGTATACTATTGGGGATTTGTATAATATTATAATATTATGTGTTATGTATACATATATTACATGTGTAATATATAACATCATAAAATAATACGTAATATATAAGGAATTGGAAACTATCTAATTATTTACTATATGCTTCAAAAATAGCTGAACTCACTAAAAGGCATTTGTTTATACAGTTTCCAGAGAGAAAAAACAGATTAAGATAAACAGAATTCCTGATAGTACAAAGTGTGAATTCTCTGAAAATAGATGTTTTCTAACTGCACTAAGAATAAGGTGCGTTATTTGACATTTTTGTTTTCTATCCCTGTTCAAACAAGGCTGTTAACTCTAAACCAATACACTCAAAAAAACCAAGTAGTGAGGATTATAGTGTACATGTTAATCATCTCACCAGAACGTACTCACACAGGCATGAAATTCATCAGTTAACTCTCTCGGTTCAAGTCAAATTATTCAACTCCCAGTAAAATATTCTTAGTACTGATACGTGCTAGGTAAAAAAATACTACATTATGTCAAACTTTACTTGGAAACGTAATGTAAGTCAATGGGGCTGGGGGATGATATCCCAAAAAGTAAACTTAAGTGAAAAGTGATGTTGCTAGTATCTTCTAAGGCAGGTTACTCCTACTAGATTTTTGATTTGCTGAACACACCACTGAGTAGGTGAGCAAGTTTGGTGTTGGAAGATGAACTGCTCATGACAATATGAGCTACACATAACCTGATGACTTCTTACACCTCCATGGTACACCCTGGTCTAAGAACCACCATCTCTTGCTTGACTTACTGCAGTGACTGCCTATAGATCTTGCTTCACCCTTGCCAACAAGAGGTCAGTAAAAACTAGGTCAGATAATGATACTCTTCTGCTCCAAACCCTCCAATAGCTTCCTTCTAACTCAGAACTGAAACCAAAGGTCCTACAGAATCTAGTCCTGCTCTTTCTCTGATCTGATCTGCCATTACCCCTATGCCCACTATATATGAGGCACACTGGCTTCCTTGCTATTTCTCTAAATGGCCAATATGCTTCTGACTCAGGGTCTTTGTACTTTCTATTCCTTCTGCCTGGAAATCTTTTCTCCAGCCATTTGTACGGCTTGCTCCCTCACTTCCTTCAGGTTCTGTGCTCAAAGGCCATTTTATCAACATGGCTTTCTCTGACCATCCTATATGAAAACAGCAACCCCTTCCCCTACAAACCAGCATTCTCTATACTCCTTAACTGTTTTACCTCTCTCCATAGTGCTCATCTCCATCTTACATACACTTTTTTTTATTTCTTTTTAAAAAATCTATCTCTCCACACCTTGAGACCAGGGCTGCTGTCTATTTAATTCGTTGCTCTATCTCTAACACCTGGAACAGTCCCTGGCATATTGCTTAATAAATCTTTGTTTAGAGAATGAATAACCCCAGCACCAAAACTATTGTCTTCCCACTAAAAGGAGCCAGACTCCTTAGAGAAACTGCTGATTCTAGGATTGGGGCAAAAAATGAACATGGGAAGTCTAGAATATCTTGTCAACTTAAAACAGCAGAGCAGCTCTCCAAGACTACGAGAGTTGTCTCAAATGCACTCCAAGAAGCACGTGGGGCAGTTTGAGCACTAACAAGAATAAGAACCACAAACGACTGAAACGCTGGAAATATGTTTAAACCCACGAGCTCACAATAACTCCAGAATTTAAAAAAACTGCATTGATCTTCTTTAGAAGATGCTAAGGAACCAATTCATTATTTTAAAAACCAGTAAAATTTAATAAAGGGGAGGAATCAAGCTTTCATAATTTCTCACCTCATAAGTGATATTGCATTTATATCCCACTCATTCCCTTGCCATCTCTGAACTATTCTGAAGCAAATTCAAGGTCTGTCATTTAATACATAATATTTCAGTATGATCTTTAAAACAGTACTCTTTTCTAAAAACCTAACCATAATACCATTATTACACCTAAAATAAAATAATTTTTAACATCATTATATAACCAGCCAATTTTCAATTTTCTTCTGATTATCCGCTTATTAGTTTTCTATTGTTGTTTTAACAATTACTAAAAACTTACTGGCTTAAAAACAACCCAAGTGTAGTATTTTACTGTTCTACATGGATATTACTGGGCCAAAATCAAGGTGTTGGCAGGGCTGTGTTCTGAAGGCTCCAGGGAAAATTGTTTCCTTGCTTTTTCCAGCTTCCAGAGGCTGCCCAAATTCCATGGGTCATGGCCCCCTTCCACCACCTTCGAAGCCAGCAACAGCAGGTTGAGTCCTTACATTGCATCAGTCTCACCCTCCCTTCTGCCTCCCTCTTTTTTTTTTTTTTGAGGAAGATTAGCCCTGACCTAACATGTGCTGCCAATCCTCTTCTTTTTGCTGAGGAAGACTGGTCCTGAGCTAAGATCTGTGCCCATCTTCCTCTAGTTTATATGTGGGACGCCTACCACAGCATGGCTTGCCAAGCAGTGGCATGTCTGCCCCTGGGATCCAAACTAGCGAACCCCGGGCTGCTGATGCGGAATGTGCACACTTAACTGCTGCACCACCAGGGCTGGCCACCCTCTTTTACTTTTAAAGACGCTTGTGATTACATTGAACTCACCTGGATAATCTACATATTTTAAGATCAGCTGATAAGCAATGGTAATTCCATCTGCATCCTTAATTCCCCTTTGCCATGTAATATTAACATATTCACAGGTTCTGGGTATTACGATAGGGATGTCTTTGTCGCAGGAAGTGCGCATTATTCTGCCTACCACACACATCCCAACACAATTTAATCAGGATCCAAATAAGGTCCATACATTACATTTGGTTGTTTGTCTCTTCAAGCTCTTCTCATCTGTAATTCACTTTATCTCCCCACTCCTTGCAATATACATGTAGAAGAAACCAAGTCTCTAGTTATATATATGTGTGTGTATACACATATATACACACATTTACATCTGAACTTTTTTCTATAGTACAAAGTTTTAAAAAAAGAAATTTTATACATACTAAAGTGTTTCATCTTTACAACAACATATAAGGTATTACTATTACTATTTAATGTATCAAGAATACAAAGCTTAGAAAGGATAAATGACTTTCCCACAGACATGTAGAACAATAATATAAAGCAAATGTGTTTTGAACAGCCACTTTGTACCAAATAACGTGTTAGGCTTTACCACTAAGAATAAGACAGACATGATTTATGCTCTCATGGAGTTTAAAGATGGTAAGAGAACAGAAACAGCCAATTATGTCATAATGAGATAAGTGCTAGAATGATGGAAAGATGATGAGTTTAATTACAGATATTCATTCACTTAGGATATACTGAAAGCCCACAATGTGGCAGGCACTCTGCTGTGCACGGGTGCACCAGAGAACAAAACATGTGCGGTCCCTTCCCTCCTAGAGCTCATAGTTGGGTTTTTTTGAGTTGGTAGTGCTTGTGGTTCGTCTAAGTACAGACAGTCTATTGAATGTATGAACCCAGGAAAAAGATCTGAGCTAGAAGAATTGAGTCAAGAGTCTTCAGTATGAGGATGATATTTGAGGCTGTGAGAGTTAATGAGATTGTTCAGGGAAAGAGTAGCACAAAAAGAGAAGAACTCTTAAGGCAGAAGGCAAATGACATAAATACCTTGGGGACAGAGAGAGGGAGGGGAAAAACCAGGAGGGTGCATTTCCAGGAGAGTGGAGAATTTGAGATCTAAAACCATTTCTGTCTGCCTCCAAAGCCTCTGTGCCTACGCATTCATCCTTCAAGCTATCATGTGCCTACTGTGTGCCAAGCTCTTTCTAGTCATGGCTTTAACTCATGAAAACACGAAGGGAGATCTCCCCAAATGTGATCTGAACCTGAGTACTAACTTCTGGACCATTTCAGCAGGAGGTGATAGTGATAACTGAGAAGAGTAATTTCTGCTATTTTAATTTCCTCAACGAGTCTGCTAGGATAAATTTAGGAATGATGTACGAAAGCATTATTTTTTATTTGCCCTGGGGTGCCTAATGGCTTAGATTCTCACTTTTAAGCCCTTCCTGTATTCCATAAAAGATGAGTTCCCTACAGACATCTAACTTTCTTTCCCTAAACCTGGCTGCCCATACTTTTCAGCCATTATAATTAATGGCTTCAAAATTCTTGAAATAAAACATACAGATATAAGGCTAGAGTCTTCATGTTTTGAGGAACATTTAGGAGGATTTATGTATTCTGCTTCAGAAAGGGAAATAGAATTAGAGAGCCAAGATTTTTTCTAAGGATAAACAGGCTTGTAGCATTAGAATGGTGAATCCATTCTGCTGTACAAACGCTATATTGGTATAAATATTTCAACTACTACATTTGAATTAAGATAAAGCAGCAGAGAAAGTTTTGGCAGTAAATCTAGGATAACCATAAAATATTTTTTTAATTCCTGGAATATTTCATTCTTATTAAATCATAAATAAGACTGATATAAAAAATACTAATGTACCCTCGCCAAAGAAAAAGAGACAAATGCCTACAGTCTCAAAAGGACAGAAGTCAGATGTGAGGTTTTATGGTGTGAAAAACAACTGGCTCAACTGGGAGGGGTATTCCTGTTATAAACGCTCAGGCTAATGTTGTACTCATATAAATAACTACGCTACATCAAAGTGACATGCGGGCACTTGGGGAGATAAAATATTGTAATTCAACATCTCAGAGAGTATGTTCACAAAGGTATGGTAGAAATTTTACACATACTAAATTGGGTGGCAGTGATGGCAACACACTTGCTTATTATCGTGCACAGCAAGTGCCTTCTTCTCTGCCCTTCCCCAACCATCTCAAACAGATGGTGGCCAAGAGAAGCACAGAATCTGTGCATTCTATCTGTCAAGCTCCTTATGATGGAAGCATAAACAACAGTCTACTCTTCATAATCTAGGCATGAAATCATATCCAGTAGAAACAGAAAAGGTTTAAAGTTAAGCCAAGATCTAGGATCAGAGGAAAGTACATTCTAGAGAGGTTTGTGCAAATTTTATTAAATGGAATCAAGGATTTTTTTATTCAATGATTAAAAGCAAAATTGGACAGATTAAACTATTATCGTTTCTCTAAGCAGTGGAGAATGCTGGTATGTATGCCATAAAGAATTGGAACAGGTGCGCCCAAGGCTGAGTATCAAATATTTCCACAACTTCAGGAGGTTAGTTTCTTCCATTAGCAACCAGCCTTTCAACTCTAAGAACCCAGATTAAACTGGATCTAGAGTGTCTTAATTAAAGTGAGTGTGGGGACTTGGATTAGGTTCCATTCTCTTCTTTCATAATTTCTTGCATCACACATCATCAAAATTCAGGATACACAGAGTTGCCTTTTTCTCCCTACTAACTGACCTTACACAGAAAACTTCCATTTGGTCAGAGTTACAAGTAAAAAAAACACAGTCCATACCTTGCAGACAAAGATATGAGATCTTAAAATGACTGGTTTTGCCATGATTCTACTAAAAATCAACAAATTTTTTATTTATCAGTTAGTTATATATATCTTATGTGATTTCCCAAATAATCTCCATATCACTGTCTCAATTACTGATTTTATAATGGAAAGACAAGTCCAGACTCTATGTTAAAAAAAAAAAAGAGGGGGAGAATAAAGAAAAAGTAACAAAAAAGAAAAACGCAGATAAAATATTCACAGAAAAACAATCTGGGTAGTGACTCACGACCTCAAGGATACCAAAGCGGATCACTAGCGAACTCATACAGACTCTAGAAGGTAAGAATTTATTGAAAATATTAAATTTGTAGAATTTTGCTCATATTCAGATGAGAAAACCATAAAGACCTATATTAAAATTATTTATACTCACATTATATCTAAAATCCTTATCTCATTTCCCAAGTAACATGAAACCCAAATGGGCTTGGCTTTTACCATTTTCCCACCAATTTTCATCTATTTCTATAAGTGAGAAAGCAGGCTCATCTCACAAATAAGGGAGAAATGTATCTCAGGTTTGAGTTGCTCATATAAATAGAATTCTTTTAATGTAGGCAAAAATACTGAAACAGAAAGGAAAAGAAAATTTAAGGAGATTTCTCCATGTCAAACAAAATCAACAATGTCTCTAATGATGATTACAGGCTACCAGAAAACTTAAAACCTGGGATACTCCTTCCATTTCTATTACTACTACTAATTCTCTAAGACTTCTCTCTCAAGGAAAGTCATTAGATCTCCGAAATAAATGAAACTTTGTTATCACTTTCCAAAGCTATGCTTGAATTTCACATCTTTTAAAAGCAGAGAACACTGGTCAGCTATTTTATGCTGAAGCAGTGCATCTAGCATAAAGATTCATGTTAAGATACACTTGGGCTCCTAGTTCTAATTTCTGGCATTGTGAACTCAGAAATGTCATCATGCTGGGTCTCAGTCTCCTGATCTGTAAGACAGCAACAATAATAACCACCTCAAAGTGTGCCAGGCTTAAATGAGGCATCATAAGTGCTTACTTACAGTTCCTTGAATGTTTAAGAAATGCTTCATCAATGTCAATTATTCTTAAACTCTGACATAGGATCTTACATGGTTAAGAAAAATAAAGTATCCACTCATTCAGCAACTGCTCAGAAAATACATTCAATGTTTTAGATGTAGGAACTCTTTTGGTATGAAAGCTACCTGCTCCCAGAGGTTTTCTTCTTACAAGTGATGCTCACAAGTAAACACACAACAGAGTACCTTAGGATTAATGCTGCCAAGGGTGCTCATAACTTTCAATAAAGTTTGCATCGACTGTGCAGAATTATCAAGCATAATTTTTTTTATTCCTATGGTTTAAACCTAGGGTTGGCCATTCTTCTTCTGTAAATGGCCAGAGTAAGTATTTCAGGTTTTGTGGACCATATTATTTACATTGCAACCACTCAACTCTGCCACTGCGGCACGAAAGGAGCCACAGAACACATGTAAACAAATAAGCATGGCTGTACTCCAATAAAACTTTATTTACAAAAACAGGTGGTGGGCCAGATGTGACCAAGGACCACAGTTTGCCAACTCCTGGTTTAAACCATATGCATGAATAAGAAGGAATAATTCTTTATGAAAAGCATATATGAATAAATCCAGGTATCTTCCCTTATATAAGAGAAAATTTTAATCTCAGGATAAAAGGAAAATTGGGAGAAAGAACTTTCACAAGACCACTGGAAAGCTTCCAACATGGAAATAACTTTCAGTAAGAGGACATTTAGAAAGAAAAGAAAGAAAAATAAGACAGTTAATGGTTGTTACTTTTATTTTTTCTTATCTGAGAGTCATGATTCTAAATAAAAACTTCTTGTGTAAAGAGACAGAGCATATTTACATGCTTCACACCGTGGTTTTGACAATGGACAGCTCCAGTCCGGTCTTCACGGCAAGCGGACTGTTTAGTTTAATGATGTCAAAATGCAGGGGAGCAGATGGCAATAAAACATTATTAGAAGAGATGAAACATACGCAACTGGTAGCAGTTTACTTATTCATATAAAAATTTTAAAATGGAACCAATAAATCTATCCATCTTAGCTAAACAAATCTAGTTATCTCGATTTATTACTGTAGCGTAAAGCCTACAATGAAATTTGGGATGGCTGTAGAAACAGTAATTTCCTTTCTCACCCCTATCTCCTTTAGACTTCAAATAAAAGATAGAATTTATATGCACTTATAACCGAGATGCACATCATTCAGTCTTTGATCTAATCAGATCTCACAAATATATCTGAGTCTTCCTTGAAAAAAAACCAGTAAGAATACATCAGATCTCTCCAGCTCTGTCCATAATGAATAAATAAGCTTTTCTTTATTGCTAAAATGTAGCACACACCAGAGGCAGAGTATGATAGAGGGTCAAATTAACTAGAATCTTAACTAAATTTTAAAAATAGAGTTTGGATGCAAAAAAAAAAATGTTACTTGAAACAGATCTTAGCAGTTGCTAGTCACCTAGTTTATCCTTCCTATGCAAGGCAGGAATACTTTCAACACTAGCCCTAAGAGATTTAGTCTCCCAAAACATATTCACTGATGTTAACTGGTGATACAGGAAAATGCACTATCTAGTTAAACAGCTAGGTTCAAATCACCACAGGACTCTGGACAATTCTTTTGACTTCTCTCAGACTCTGTCACCTCATTGGTAAAATGATGCCCATTTAAAATCTTAATGACATTATCTTATTGTACACTCTGAATAAAATGATACTTTTAAAAGTTAAAAGTATTATAAAACCATAATTATTACCACTAATCAATGATACCCACCATTTTACTGTTAGATGAGGTTGTCTGACCCCTTCAAGACTACTCACTCTATTCCTGAGTTCCAAAAGGCAAAAGGGGAATGGTGAGTATGCCCCAGGACAGGAAGCAACAGGAGCTAAAATTAACCAAATATTCATTCTGAAAAGTAAGTTTGTGCCTTTTTCCCTTTTTCATTGACCAAAAGAAATTTACTGTTCTTAAAAGACTTTCAAATGATCCCAACTTTTCTATTTACACTTTACTTGCATGTGCTTCTTCAAAATACAGTTGACAGTTTAAAAAAGAATCACCAATTTGTACAAATCTCATTGTCAATTAGGAGCCCTTGCCTTTACTGCATATATTAAAACTGTTTCACAAAGAAAAAAGAAATTCACTAATAAAAAGCTTATATACATACTACCTGATACATATAAAGAGAACGATGTCATAAGTAGAATATAGCAAAATTAATATTGTTCAATGTGAAGCATCAGGTTAAGAATGTCTAATACTACTAGTGTATTGAGGACGTCACTATAATATCAACGAAATGTCTTTACTTTCCTTGGTTGAATGTCTGTCTCCAAAGACATACTTAACAATAAAAGTAAAAAAAAAAAAAAGAAATCCAGCAACTTCTTGCCAATATCAGGGGACATAAGAACAAACAGTGAGTTGTGCGCACATACAATAAAGACAGCATGAAGGTGGCCTTATTCTCACACGTTGTAAGAACTGCTCATGAAAACAGCAAAGCAGACATTTCAGCACAGCTAGACAACACTAACGACTGTGAAAGAAAACACAACAAAGCTTTCATTTTCAACGGCTCTGTGAAATAAAGACACACTGTTTTCTATAGAAAACGGTGATTAGAGTATTAGCCAATATTGTATAGCTCAATGATTTTTTGAGTAAGAAATTATAAGTTACTTATTAAATACTTATGATAATGTCAATACATATAAGTAGTGCTACAAATGCTCTCAAAATCAACATATTTTGAAAGTGGGAAAGAAAAAAAAACTGTAATAAAAAAAAATTTTAAAGCCTATCTATGTCCTTGAAAGCTTTCTGAACTACATACAAATAACAAGATGAGTGTTTAATTTTTGACTAACGGGGATCTATAGAATTTTTCTTCTTTTGTCTTGGAAGAAGCCCCTTTTCCATCTCATAATGTTTACTTCCATAACAATATGTAGTGTAAGTGCTCCCTGCAAAGGCAAGCAAGGCACTGAGGGTTATGCCAAAGCTACCAATCTCATTATTTGCAACCGTAAAGAATTTAAAGAGTCAACATGTAGAAAATGCTGATTTAGGGGAAATAAATGCACTCGTCTGAGGAAATGCTGCAAAAATAGACTAGTTATGTTATAAAACTAAACTGTATTTCTCAAGTACAAGATGCCATCCACTCAGGTTTATATTTTTTAACTAGACACATTACATAAAAAAACCTAAAGATACATTCAACCAATTTTCTGTACCATAGTCTGACTTACTCAGAACCAAGCACAGTTTCTCCAAGCCAAATACAATCCTCTACAGGTGTTTTTCTTTTCTTTTTTTTTTTTGAGGAATATTAGCCCTGAGCTAACATCCGCCACCAATCCTCCTCTTTGTGCTGAAGAAGACTGGCCCTGAGCTCACATCTGTGCCCACCTTCCAATACTTTATATGTGCGATGCCTGCCATAGCATGGCTTGTCAAGTGGTGCCACGTCCGCACCCAGGATCTGAACTGGCGAACCCTGGGCCACCAAAGTGGAACATGCGCATTTAACTGCTGTGCCACCAGGCCGGCCCCTCTACCAATGTTTTAATGAAGGACAAATACTCTACAGGGAACCAAGCTCCCTGGGAGAGCAACGCTCAGAACTTGCACCCAGTCAGGTGTGTAAGTACTCTGCATTCTCTGCTCTTGGAATTCTCTCCATTCCTCTCACCATTGCCCAGGGTAATATCTACCATCATCATCTCTATACCAGATTACTTCAACAATCTCTGAAATAGTCTCTAGGACTCCACTCTTAATCTTTACGCTGAGGTCATAATGATCTTTTAAACACTTTAACAGTATAATGATTTTTTAATAACGCAAATCTGATTGTGTCACTTTCCAGCTTACAAATCCTTTAATAGCTTCCTTTCTGCATCAATCCACACTCTTACTTTCAAAGCCCTTTCTTACCGGCCCCTATGAACCCATCCAACTTTCTGGCCACTGCACAGTCCTGCACACACTGGACTCCTTGCCCTTCCTCTTGGAAGCCAAGTTCTCTGAGAGCCTTTGCGTATGTTGTTCCTGCTCCAGGTTGGCCTCTTCCTAACAATACTCAGGGAGCATCAGCTACATGTGATTTTACTTTAGGCACAAACATTAACACTTTATTCCTGCATCATGACTCCACTATAAACAAATATATATATTCTACCTCAGCATTCTATCACTGGCACTTTATCGGTCTTTCTTCCTTTCCACTGATCCAGATTGCCACACCTTCTGACCTGGACCATGTAACCTGATTTAACTCTTTGCACCTTTTTGCTGGATTCTGTTATTTACTGGTGCCTTGCATCCAAGTTAATTTGCCCACAGTGACAAAACAGGTGAATATCCCTAATATTTCCTCTGCACTCCAATGCTGGGTTCCTCATATGTCATAAATTCCCATATTTTTTGAGAAAAAAATTCTTATGACAGGGCTGCAGATTGATTATTAGTTTTTTTACTTATTGGAAATAAATAACACTGTACTAGTTATGGTACTGCTTATGTTCACAACATTTAAGTCTTACAGGACTTTAATGCTTCAAGGAGAGCGCAGTCCTCTTCTCCTTAAGCGTATGTGCGGTTTTTAATGGCAGCCTTTGGCAGACAGCATGTGCACCTTTGATCAGCGACTGCTGTGGGAATTTCAAGTCTGGTAGGAGGAAAGAACAACGCCTTCTGAATCCCTCAAATCATATGAAGACGACATCCAAAATCAGACTGACCCATCCACTCACTCACTCGCTGTCTGGCTGACATTTGCTGAGGGCCTATCAACTGTGCCAGGGGCGGTTTAGGGGCTATAAACAAGGATTAGTGGGACATGATCCCTGTCCTCAAGGGGATCTAAAAACAGTGGTAAAAAATACCTATGTAAACAATTAAAATGAATATGATGAATGCTATAAAAAGCCATCATCAAAACTTTGTAGGAACATAGAGAAAGAATAGGCACCCATTTAGAGGGCTCAAGAAAGGTTCACAAAGGAGATGATATCTGGTCTTAAAGGATGAATAGAAATTTACCAGGGCCAGAGGGGTGGAAAAGCCTTTCAAATAACAGGAGCAGCCTGTCCACAGCACAGAGGTACATGCCCAAGGAATGGTATGAACTCGTGAACTTTAGTGCAACTCGACCACTTGGAACTGAGGAACAATATTACAAAATGAGACTGCAGAGGAAGGTTGGCGTGGAGCTGTAAAGGACCACAAGCCAAACATTCAATATGTGGGCAGCAGAGAGCCCAAAACATTCTCAAGGAGGGAAGTTACATGAGGAGAACTGTTCTGTTGGATGGTAACACTGTAAGTTATGAATGCTGTCACTACAAGGTTATACCTTCTATAGGGGTAAAAACTTAAGCTTTCTTGAGTACCCTCTATGTACCAAGCACTTCAACATGTTACATCATTTAAGCTGCACAACAGTGCCATAGGTGACTTTTTTAGATCCTTACTTTAAGACATAAAGAAGTTGAAGGCTCAAAATACTCCATTCAGGGAACATCCCTGGCCTTCTGAAATTCGCACCCCACAGGACAGGCATTCCTGTCCTTCAGGGCCACCACTGTCTGCAAACTGGGTGCAACGAACAATAAGCCTGACCTAGCAAAACACTGTTTATGTTCTAATGAATTAGTCACTCTCATTGTGTGCATAATGAAACTAAAGTTAGAAAACTGATGTGCTTCCAACATATAACAGCTCTGCAGGACTTTAAGACTGGATACGTGAAAAACATCTGATTGTATCTGATGAGATAGCAATATTTTATATGTATATTTGCATCAAATGAACAAAAATTACCTAATCTGGTATCCATAACCTAATCAGAATCTAGAGAAAACATTACATAGCAAATTAGGTCACCTACATAAACACAAGAACGTATTTTTAAACTTATACCAGTAAATTTACAAAGGTTTTGAAAATCTCTATCTACTTACAAACAATATGAAGGTTTCAAACATTAAAAAAATCTACTAGACATACAAACATAGTGAATTAAAATATAAGTTTAAAAAAGTACAGGGGCTGGCATGTGGCGTAGTGGTTAAGTTCGCATGCTCCGCCTCTGCAGCCCAGGGTCCGCTGGTTCGGATCCTGGGTGCGGACATGGCACTGCTCATCAAAGCCATGCTGTGGCAGGCGTCCCACATATAAAATAGAGGAAGATGGGCACGGATGTTAGCTCAGGGCTAATCTTCCTCAAAAAAAAAAAAAAAAGTACAAAGCCCCAATTCTGAAAAATAACAAGAAAAATCTCACCTTTTATGTATTTTTCTAGATCAAGTCAATGTTTCTAAAGGGATGACTGCACCTGAATTACGGAAGTATTACCAAAGACATGGGGCAAGCAGGAGGTAGCACTGCTGACCTATCTACAACTCAAGCTTGGAGTCTTACTTCTTTTGTATCTTGATACTTTCATGCCGACTAGGAACTTTTGAACATTTTGCATCCTGAATATTCAGCTCTTTATCAGTCACTGTATGTTGAACTATATGCCTAAAGAAAGGAAGATGATCCAATCTAAACTATCATGCTGCACATAAACACCTAGTTCCTATGACAGCATTCCTGCATTCTTCTAAGACTTCTGCGTAACACAGGCTATACAACACCACAAGCGAAATGACCTGAGGTTGAAAGTCAGAACTTCAGTGGAGGTAAGAGAAACCCATGATAGGTTCAGAATATGCTAGTAGGTCTTAAAATTTCAATTAGCCCTTTCAATGCAGTCTTTTTTTTGGCTATCGTTTCAAAACTACATTAGTTGTTACCCAATAGATAAAAGTATGACTAAAATACTTATTTAAATAAGTGACTTTTAAACTTTTTCTTAACTATAAAACACAGTAAGAAATACACTTCACCTCCTGACCCAAAATATATGTTTGTATGTGTGTATACATGTATATTTACATATACATAAACTAAAACCACATTTTCATAGCTTAATACCTATCCTCATTACTATACAATACTAAGTTAAAATACTTAATAAGTTAAAACATTCTTATATTTTCTATTTCACTGCTTATGAAAATACTGGCCATGATCCATTAAACTGATTTCATAATCACCTAAGTGGGTCACAGACTGCAGTTCAGGGATTTCGAGCCCATGCTTCCCACTGGACTGCAGAATTATTTTAAAATGACATCGCTGGTAACAGGCACTCTTTGGTGTAGGTTGGGTAGAGGGGTAAAAAATCTTTTTCTTCACCCAGACTAGAGCACAGCGAGGAATTCTCTAGAGAAAGAAGCCTGAAGTCCCCAGCGTGGCAGCAGCAGTGCCAGCTGTGTTAGTGCTGCATCTCAGGCCACAGAGGCCAGCAACTCACCTTCCCAGCTTCCGCAGCCCTCTGGCTGGCACTGCAGTTTTCACATGAGTGTGAAGAAAATAAGAACCCACGATGAGACAGCCATCACCTCCTAAACCAAAGACCTTTTTCATCTGCAGTAGGAAGCTCCTGAAACTATTTGTCAAAGACTAAGAGGAGATCCTGAGGTGTTTTCCTTCCATTTTCAAATATGGTATACTGCTATGATATATTCTACTATGGTAGAGCAGAATGAAAGAATTTGAGCGGCTGGGAATTTCATATTTATTTTAGAACTTAGACGAAATAGTGTAAAATGAGTAACTTTTCTATAACATGACTCATTAAAGGCCAGTTTGAAGCACCTACAGCAAGATAAACAGCAGGAGTTCTGCAAATATTTTCTGATTTGAGCTAAGCATCATGATGTAATTCAGCTATGACTTCACAGTGGCAACTCATTTTCTTTTTATAATATTGCTTTATAACGTTATATAATGTATATGTTTTATACTGTTATAGCTGTTCAAATTAAATTCACTTAATTTTCTGTAAAAAGTATATTTTAAATACTAACCATGTGAATCACGATCATAGTTGTGTTATTTGCCTGCTTTGATGACTGTAACAAGTTAGACTCAGAGAAGAAAGAATTCTGTCGCCCTCTTGTGGTAGTTTTGCTGCAGTGTATTCTCCAGGAGTTCCACATCGATTGGAATCTTTTTAATAGGCAGTGGTATTTTGACCTTAGTTTCTGAATTTCCCAAACCAGTACATAGACTTTCTGCCCTCCACAGAACTTTGTGCCTTTCTCTTCAGTTTCCATCTCAGAAATTTAGTTTTTTCCCTGCTTTTTTAGGACACATTCTCCTGTTCCCTTTCAATTACCACGCCAAAGGAATTGTTCTGAAAGTTACTTTCTGTATACTAATGCACACACAAAATAATTACAGCAAATCTCCAGCATCATAGATAAGCTTTAAGTGGATGGAAACAACTAAAAATGTATGAGGCTGAGCTGTCAGCATTTTTTCCCATGAGAATAAGTCTTGCTAAGTTAATTAATAGTCCAGAAATTTCAGAAGCTAGTGATATTAGTCTAAATATTTTAAGTTTTCAAAAGTAATAAACTAGTCTTTTCTTTACAATAGTCTAGATGGCATGCAGCGCCCTATCCTTCCCCCACAGCACAAAACTTCAAGCTTCTTTGCAAAATTAGTAACTTGTAATGTAATTCAAAACTATACAAAATCACACTAGAAAATAAATTTTAACTATATAAATAATTGGCATTTTTTCTAAAGATAACTTATTTATAATAAATGAAGTTTTTAGTATCTAATATATTTAAACACTATGGAAAATACAAAACAAAGGTGGATTCCTCATTAAATTAACTAAAAATCCACACTTGCAACTGTAAAAAAATTTTTAATAATAATGACCAATTCTTAAAACTATTATATTTTTAAAAGCAGCCCCTTGTGTATTCAATCAATCTCATCCCACAGCTGATGAGGAAAGACTAGAATTATACAGGAGACGAGGTAAAAAGGTGTGTTCTCTGCAGAGACAGAACTTTCAAAGCTAGGTGAGGTGGCATGTCTCGTAAGACCACCGCACAGATTATAAACTGGGAGAAGCAGGGGACGAGACTGAGAGGTTAGCAGGGGCTGGAGCGAAAAAGGTCTTAAGTGGTAAATTAAGGAATGGGAGATACAGGAAAGCATCTGCAGCGGGAGGGTAACGTAGGCAGATCAGAGCTTTAGAAAGACCACTGGCTGAGCAGAGGACAGGCTGGTGTGGTGAGAGGAGACAGCAAATTAGTTAGAAGTTGTTTGCAATGACAAGGGCCTGAACCAAGGTAATGGCTCTGCCCACAGAGAGGAGAAAATAATTTGAGAAATACTAAGAAGTGGAATCATGAGGTGTCAGTTACTGTGAGACGAGGGGGTGGAGGTGGGTCACAGGCTTACATTCTAGCTCCGGTGACGGGGTGGCTGGACCACTCCCAGAGAGGGGTCATGATATTTTTGGACATGCTGCATTTGAGGTGCCACCTGGAAACAGCAAGCAGGTCAACAAGTTTGCAGATACGGAGTTCAGGAGAGAGAGGACTGTCAATTATCAGTGGTTAGGCAGTAGAAGGAATCGGGAGGACAGACCATCCAGGGAGAATGTTAAGAGTGGGCAGGGACGAAGGCCGAGGCGGGATTTGCAGCATTTACACACAGTCCCATCTTCCTGCTAAGGGAGGCACTACAGTCCTTTACCATAAATTTTCTTCATGTTGGGAGAAACAGGAGATCATTCAGTCTCCCCTCATTTTGCAGAGGGTCAAAGAGGTTAAGTGACTTTGTTTAAAGCTATTTATCTGTAGAAGTGAATGAAGACTCAGGTTTCCAGATTGAGCCCAAATTGTTCCATCCTATCATTCAAACGTTCTCTGTCTAGTAACATGTCCTCCTTCTGCATCTGCCTTGTAAATCTGCAGAGGACAAGTAGTAAAAGATCCTTGCTTCAGTAACTATTTGATGGCAATAAATGCTTCTGCTGTTATTTTGTATGTATCATCAAAACTAAAACACTGTATTACCAAGGCTACCTTCCAACAATATTGTTTGTTAAGAAGACCCCAAATTTACAATTTAACACGTGCTCCCTGAGTAATCTAGGAAATAAGGAAACACTCAACTCTATAATGATGAAAAGCAAATGACAATTCTATGAAACACACAGAGACTTATGAGACACTTCAGAGAGAAAAACACATAGCAATTCATTGCAGTCCTTTTAAAATCTTAGATGGTTGAAAATAGGTTTCATCAGTGAATTCTATCATATATCCCAGAACACATTTTCATAATTACAGTTAAGGCGAGAGATGTCTTTGGCGCACCTGCTTGGTGAGGCCGCTGCCAGCCCGGAGACTTGACAGCGCTGCTGGATCCCAGAGGCTTGAAGGCGGCAGCGGTGGTGAGGCTGGCCACCCCTGCCCTGGCGGAGGCTGGGCTCGCCGGCCTCTCCGGCATGCTCCGTGCCGAAGCCACGGACACAGGCAGCTGCTGAGAAGGCTCCTGGGTGTTGCTGGAAAGAAAATAAGGAAACGTTTTGGTGAAATGGTAGCAATCTGACTTAGTAATATTACACCTTCTTTCCTCAATCTATGAAATCTCTAAGGAAAACAAAAACATTTATTAACTGATATTTTAAAAAAGAAAAACACTAAAACCATGACTGAGGGACTGCCTCTTTAAAACAGAAAAGAAAAAAAGAAGGAAAAGAGTCAGATTGCATTTGTTCAATATTTTGGAAATTCTCTTCAAAAGGTCTACCATGAGAAATTAGGCTATTGAAAAACTTATACAGTCAATCCTTTTAAATAATAAGCTAATTTCCTCTTCCTATTCCTCTTGATTGCAACATTTCAGAAGAGTCATCTAGATTAAAACAATCAATTATTGGAGAATCCCTGATAACCTCTATGAAACGGCACAGGTGTTTCTTTTCCCCTTTCCACATTTTTCTAAGATTTTATGAACTCAGTTTCCCTGACATCTCACAAGTCACTCTTTTCACTCACATTCTCACTCAGTCACTTATTCATTCAGTAAATATTTAAGCACTTACTATACGCCAAACATTGTGCCATGCACGGGCCACACAGCAGTAAACGAGAGACAACATCCCCAGCCCAACAGAACATCCAGCGTTCTGTGTTCATACAACAGGAAGACGAGAGACGAGACTGCCACTGTCCTCTCTCAATCAGAGTTATTAGCTTAATAGGAGGCCTTATCTGTGCTGGTTCTAGTTTGATTTCTAAGATCATATGGCTTTTTTTTTTAAAAGATTTTATTTTCCCTTTTTCTCCTCAAAGCCCCCTGGGACACAGTTGTACATTTACTTGTGGGTCCTTCTAATTGTGGTACATGGGATGCCGCCTCAGCATGGCCTGACGAGCTGTGCTACGTCTGCGCCCAGGATTCGAACTGGTGAAACCCTGGGCTGCCGAAGCGGAGCGCATGAACCCAACCACTCAACCATGGGGCTGGCCCCGATCATATGGCTTTTATTACCCAGTCATTTGTTATTTATAATTATAAATCATCATTTCCCAAAAAAACAATTTTAGGTAGCTCACATTATAAAATATGCACTTCGGAATGATACAATACCATAGCAGTTTCTCTCAAGTGAAGTATTATAATGCTAATACCACTAATAATATTGTTACTATTATAATATATAATAAAATAATATTAATAATAATGTTGTTATAACGATAATAATACATCCTACTAACTTTTTAATAGAAATTGAGGTACTGATTACTTAAATAATTCCATGCACAGAAACTCAATTCATTCAACAGCTGAAACTGACAGCCAGAAGAACAGCTTGACAAAGATAGGCTATTATATTAATAACTTCACTAAAATAAATAAGCTTAATTATACTGTCTAGATTGAGATTATTTCTACCAAGAGAAATTTCCAGTTCACTCAAGTCCACTTCACTCCCAAATGAACAAGAACACCTAACTTCCCCAGTGCCTCCCACATCTCAGATGAGACCTAACAAAGAAGGCCGAGGCTGCCCATGCTCAGGAAGGCCTGTGTACAAGGTTGGCCTTTGACTGGCATTTGGGAACTTGGCTTGTAAACAGCTCCCTATAGGCACATAGAGTTTTCCAAAAAAGATAAGAGAGGCTCACTGTGCCTGAACTATATAAACAACGTGGTTTATGCTAAACACCTGCTGTCTTCTGAGAGTCTGGAATTTTGGTATGAAGTAGACACGGTGCCTGTGTGACAAGTGCCAGTAAAAACCTTGCCTGAAGTATTTGGTTTCAATGAGCTTCTCTGGTAGACAACACTTTGCATATTTTGTCGTAACTCTGCCGCAGGAATCAAGCACATCCTGTGTGACTTCACTGGGAGCGGACTTCTGGAAACTTCGGCCTCTTTTCTTCTGGACCTGACCCCAGGTACCTTTTCTCCCTGCTGACTCTGCTTTGTATTCTTCCGCTATGATAAATCTTCGCCATGAGTACAACTATATACTGAATTCTTTAAGTCCCCTAGTCAATCAGCAAACCTGGAGGTGGCCTTGGGGCAACTCTGACACTAAATAGTTTTGAAAAATCATATTGGAGCTATTTTAACTTTCTTGAAACATTGCTCCCCATTATTGTTCTCTCAAATTCAAGTGTAATAGAGCTATCAAATTCTTTTATTATTTCTAATCAGTTTAATGAAAAACTAAAACTTAGTTGATGTCAACCTACTATAAAATGAAAAATTTAAGCACTTTAATAATTTTTATCATAAATAAAAAGTGAAAAATTGCTTACTTAATGGCAAGGATGAACAAAATTATCAATAAAGATGACACAAGAATCAATAAAGATGACACAATAAATAACATTAATGAGACAGAGTTTAAGCATTATGGCATAGTGCCTTTTAATAAAAAGCTTTGTGATGGACAAATTATTTTACTTCTCTAAGCTTCAATTACCTAAACTTTAAATGGGGCTAATACTTTGCTCATAAGAGTTCCATGAGGCTTAAAAAAGAGAATTATGTACAAAGTACTTAGCACAGTCTAAGGCACAGAATACGAGCTTAACATGTGAAAAGGATAATTAATGTATTCAAATAATAAAAGACATTTTCAATATTTTTATACATTACAAATAAATGACTTCTGAAAGTAACAGAGAAATACAGGTTATTTTAATTCTAGGGTTAATTACTCACGTAGATTTGAAAAAAATAACTAATAATCCATATAGTCACAGTTCTAAGAAGAAAAATTTATGACCAAGCAATATTATAAGTTACAGACAAAACAAAAATATAGTCTGGAAATAATAACAAAACCCAAATCATCATTTAATGTTTAATAACCTGAGAGAATTAAAAGGTATTCCAGGAGAGTTGCCAGACAACCTTACTTAGACAAAAGTGAACAGGATGATAGGAAATCAGTGCCAAGCCCAGTGAAGTCGGGTTGAGGGAACTGGTAATACTGACCCAGCGTATGAAGAAAACTCAGGAGACGTTTAAGAGCAGTTCTCACACACGTGACATGTGGATCCACTCAGTGTGGCTATATTCTGTTTGCTAACGTCGAATCCAATCTGCCATGAGACAGTTTGGTTCAACGAAAGGAAGTAGTTCCCAATATGAAAAATCGTCCAAAGGAAAAAATCTGTTTCCTAACAACCCCTTTTGTGAGAGGCCTCTCTCCAGAAGGTACTCAAGCAGAGGATGGAGATATTGTAGAGGGTGGAGGGCCAAGTTACACTTCAGCATGACACCCAAAGCTTTCTAAGATGTAGTTACAACCAACCTTCCAATCCTATCTCTTCCCACTCTGCTATACAAACGATATTCTGACCTTCCCTCTCCTCTGTCTCTCCAGGCTCTACATAGACGGCGTGCCCCCCACTCCCCCTCCGCACCAGTCCAAATCCTATCCATAATTAATAGTAGTAGCAGTAACAAAAACATCCATCATGCACTGTGGACCATGCTAAGCAATTAACATATATTATTTTATTTAATCATTCAATCTTCTTGAAGTAAAGACACTCCTTCTTTCAATTCATGGCACATATTAACTGTGAGGCATACAGTTATGTTTCGATTCATAATAGAGAGGATTTAAAAAAATTACTAGTAACTTCTTTATGTATCTCGTCCACACTCTACCACTTTATATATCTCATCTCTACCTCTACATTATAAACTATCTGAGTTTGGGGCATTTGCTATGACCTTGGGTAGGTTACTTAAACTTGGTAAGTTTCCTCATCTGTAAAATGAGATAAAAATACTATCTTTGTTCCAAGGTTATTGTTAGGATTATACAAAATACAATGAGATGACACATGTAAAGTACTTAGCACAGTGCTGAGCACAGAGCTGATGCTCAAGAAATGATACATCCTGTGACATCTAGCTCAGATATCTAGCGATATGTACATTTACTAATAAACACCTCTAATCTGTACTAATAATTTTGCTTCTAAATGTAGCTTGTGGATAGTTTTGATCCAGAATTTTGGGATCAGACACAATCTTGCTTCCTCAACTCAATTTTAAATAACACACAATATTTCTTAAAATTCCCATGCAATAAGTATCTCATAAGTCAAAAAATGTTTTCATTTTTTATTGTATCCTTTGCACAGTCTTGTATACATTCTCTCCCAAAAGTCCTAAGACGTTTAAATCTTAAACAGTACTCTTTAGATACAAAGGGTGTGCAGTATACTATAAAGAACTTGTAAAAATCTAAGTTATGAGCAAGAAAGTTGTTCCATTTATATTTAAATTCAGTATGGATTAGCGGAGTTCAATATTCTCCAGGGAAACTGATCTCTATTTACTTAAAACATTTAACGTAGTAATAGAACACCACTAGGTTTTATCTAGACAATCACATATCCGAATATACGATGTCTAGGTCTCTAAAAATCTATTGACTTTTTTTCTAATTTATAGTTATTAGCTACTATTTAAAGAAAATACAGAAACATTAGGTATCATATACTAAAGATTAAAGAATTAATAAAGTCATTGGACACATTATTTTATATTTTGGAATAAAATATTATTAATAATCATGAAGAGCAAAATATTTTAAATTAATGACTAACATTAATATAGTATAGTATGGCATGATTACTTAAATGAGATTGGTATCTTATTTCTGAAATATGACGCATATATATTTTTTCTAAATTTAATTTGTTTAAGGTATACCTAAATTCTAAACAAAATTAAAATGCTTTCTACAAGATTTTAATGAGGAAACCAGAGTAAATCCATAAATGCACTTGGCTAATACCACAGAAGCTAAGAATCAAATATAGTCACTGTCATCAGTCTGCCACATGGATAAGCAACTGAAGTGAAATTTTAAGTTACTACGACTTTCATCTCAAGAATACCAAAGTTTTTGTTTCAAATTTCAAAAACTGAAAATGGAGAAAAATATACTAAAGTATCAAAGGTTTCTTTTCAAAACTGAACTAATGAGGAAAAGAGAAAAAGGAAGAAAAGTTAACTTTCAGTGTCAGTAACCTGATTTATCTTGAGTTTACATTCCTTTCCCACATTTGTTTAACTATTTCAACAAGTAAACTTCAGCTGCAGATTAGGAGCAGTTGGAAATTTTAAACCTACTTTCAAAGGAAAAACTTTTGTTAGAAGTTTTATCCTAATTACCTGTTTAAATTTTTTAAAAGCCAACTGTACATTGTAGGTTTAATTATCAAAGTTTAAACGAAACAGTTTTTAGCTAAAGGCTTACAAAAGATTGATATACTAATACACAGACTCTGACGTAGTAGGGAAGGGATATTTCTCAAAAGGTATAATTGTAAGCATCTTTTTATTTTAATAGAATTCTTCTGTCAGAATTCTAAAAAGGACCTAGACATATAGAGGAGTCATGAGTCTCCTTCCTTCCAAGATTCTGTGTTTATAAGAAAATTTTTTGTATCTTCCTAAGCAAAATTCTTTAACTTAGACTTTTTGTACCAAAATTCAAAATGCTAAATATACTACAATAGAAACAAACAAGTTTGTTGTTATACTACACTTTATTATAACTTTAGAGATTATCATCACATAAAGGCAAAAGATCAGATATAATATCTCTGACACATCCCGACAGCTCTTTCTGGAACCCTTCTCATTGAGTCAGCAAGGTCTCCTCAGGAAACCCTGCGTTCCCGCCTTCCAGAACGCCACTGGCTTACCTTGTCAAGACCATTTCCCTTTCCCACATATCAAAATGTGTTTAGTGTGTGCCTATTGCTATAAATAAAGAGTACTGATAATGACTACGAACACTTGCTCTAGGAGTGGGTCCATGGATAGCTTCAGTTAGTCCATAACTGCAAGCTCACCTTTTTTTTTGTTTAAACAAGGGTTTATTTAAACAACAACATGCCTGAATTGAAGGGAAAACTATCTCGGATTCATTTCTTTTAGAGTAATCTATCCCTTCCTAAAGACAGATTGCCCTACGTGAAATAGCTATGTGCAAAAAAGTTATAAAATTACCCTTGGTTTTACAATGATAAGTGAAAAACATTAAAATTCCCCAACCAAATAAGATATGCAAGGGTTTTTATGTTGTTCTTTTTCTCTTAAATAGTGAGAGCAAAATAATTTACTAGAATAAAAGATAAGAGCTGAATGAGCATGCCACGAATGGAGAAAGGGGTTTTTTCACAGAACCAGTATTTTTCCCTGTCCCATTTCCATTTGATGTCAATCAAAATACACCATTGGCCATTTAGTTAAAAAAAAATGCAATAGGTGCTTTTCTGGGGAGAGGATGTAGAGGATTCCATTAGGTTCTCAAAGGGAACTTTAATTCCAAGCGTGGTCAGTAACCTGTCTCTGTGCAGACTTAGCCCTGACAAGGACAGATTTCTGTTCATTTAACAATCACTGGGGCCAGCCCGGTGGCACACTGGTTAAGTTTGCACGTTCTGCTTCTCAGTAGGCTGGGGATCACTGGTTCGGATCCCAGGTGCAGACATGGCAAAAGCCATGCTGTGGTAGGCATCCACATACAAAGCAGAGGAAGATGGGCATGGATGTTAGCACAGGGACAGTCTTCCTCAGCAAAAAGAGGAGGATTGGCAGTAGTTAGCTCAGGGCTAATCTTCCTCAAAAAAACAAAACAAAACAATCACAACCCCACAAATACAATATAATTTCAGGTATTTTTTTCTTAGAGAAAAACGTACGATGATCTCTCTTCCTGTTTAAATACCTCCCTTAGAAGTTACCAACCATTATAATGAACTGTATTGAAAACCTCGGTAACAGTGGATAGGATACAAACATGTGATCACTGGCAGCCTGTGTCATGCTAGGCTTTTACTCACTGTAGTCATGGTTGTCCTCTGCCATTAATTTTATGTTCTGTCAGAAATGATGCTATACCGTTATTTCATTCAGGTTATACCTTTAGTAAACACTTTGGATATTTTAGTTTTCTAATTATGTCTATAATTTTTGGCATAATTGTTAAATTTAGGAGAAAAAACAATTTATGTTTCAGTATCTCCCAGAAACAGTGAAAATTAAGTTGTTTGCCCAAGTAAAATCTTCATATTTAAAAACTGTAAGATAGCAGCCACAATTATTTTACTCTTCTTCATTTTTTCAAAAGGTATAAAGGTATATCTTACTGAACATGTGACTATTCTAGTACAGCTACATCCATGCAATAAAAGACAGGGTTCACTCATAACTTCACACCAAACATCAAGTGTGCTAATAAAAGATGTCACAAAGGGTTAAAAAGAGAGTTAATAATCATACAAAATAACGTGCTTGTGCATTTGCATTGCATTGAAATTACAGTTAATTTAAAACTGGACACAAATCGGCTCTAGGATTTTCTCATCTGGCCTGTTAATGTGGTGGTTAAGTGTTACAGAAAGCAGCGTCTCTGACAGCAAACCACCACTTGTGACATCCCCTCCCACAGTACCTTGTTCTCCTAACATGGATAGAGCCAGTTGACTTCCTCGAGGCCTGGAGATAAGAAAAAGCTAGAGGCTTGGACACAGGGCCGATGCAAAGTGCATCCAGGAGGGAGTGATATTTTTCAGGACTGGAGAGCCTGGTGAGCATTTAGAAAGAGTTTTAAGTGGAAAAATCACACTACTAATAGCAGAAAGAAGTTTTCACAGTCTATGATTGGAAGCATTCCAGAGACAGAGAAAGAGAGAGAGACAGACAGACAGAACAAAGCAGAAGAAAGAAGGGCTAAGAGTCTATCACATTATTTTACTCATTAGCATAGACTTGATTAATTTTTCACCAAGACTGATCAAGGCCATCTTCTAGAAAGCATTTAAAACAGTAAAGACTACCAGAAATTACGTAAAAACTAAACTCCACAAAAGTAAAAAGGTTTTGTTCCTTTTTGGGAGGAAGGGGTATTGCAGAGAATAGTTAGGCTTTAGATCACCCTCAAATGTAATCAGTTTGTGGGAAAAGATAAAACCAATAAAAAATTAAAATACCTATTTATGCTTGATTCTGTTCCAGACATAAAAACCAAAAATTATAAAAACCCAAAAGTCAACAGGCACACAACATGCAACAATCCACACAACTGAGAAGTGTTATATATAAATGGTAGTAACGGAAAGAGATAAAAGGAGAATTTAAAGAAAAATCAGTAATACACATGGTGGGATGTACAGATCCACAACCTAGAGAAAACGTCCCCAGTACGATTAAGATCTCATAATAGAGCTGTGAGTGTTTCAAACAGGCATGTTTTCTCTGAGGTGACTGCGGGACAGTGGCAAGCGCTGGGGTCACACCAGACAGGCACTGCACGTGAGTTCTACCTGGTTTTCGCAGCAAGAGCAGCAGACACGGTAGCGGCTGCACCGCTCAGAACCGCAGCGCTATATCTAGCAGGAGAAGAGAAGGCAGAAAAGTCTCGAAAACCTTCCACAGAACCTGCCGCCACATTTCTCAGGGAACTGCTTAAATTGACAGGTAGGGAAAGAAGGACAGAGGAGGAACAAAAAGGAAAGTGAGAAAAGGCAGCATAATGAGGATAAGATAGCAACCATCCCGCATTAATATTCCGACATTCTAAAAGGGGGACATGTCAGAAGTGTGAGAGGAGTTCAGTCATTTATTCACTGTTGCTTATTTCTGAGAAATTAAAATTTGACATATAATCCTCCATAAAACTGATTTTTGAGACACAAACACTTTTGAATGTATTTAAGTTCATGTCTCCAATCCTATTTAAAATTAAATCAAACACATCTGAAGATTGATTTGTCAACAACTAAGTAGAAAATAAATCTAAACATGAAGTTTGAATTTCTATAAGCAGAGAAAGAAGGAAAGTTATGTCGATTTTTCAAAAACGTCTCTAGAGAAAGTGTTTTACCTTAGGGGTGATCCACACCCAGGGCCTGATATTTTCATGAGACTAGTGTTTTCAGGAGAAGTGGGTACAACCGGCTGCCTAGTAAGCAGCAGCAATACAGCTTAATATGAACAGAAATTACTGTTTAAAATATTGAGAGTAAAGCTATTGGGGCAGGGGCAAGCACCTTTGTAAAATAAACAGTAGTTACAGTGAATGTGACTAAAACATCACCTCTGCTGATGCTCTATATTTCTATTTTCAGTAAGTTCTGTAAAGATTAAAAAATGCTGGTACAAAATTTTATCTTCAGAACTCATTACTTAAAATAATAATAATTTTCCCTTGGTCTTTTAGAAAAGGTCAAACACCTGGAGAGGAAGTAACACTCCATCATTAGGACTTTAATGATTTCCAAATTGGTTATCAAATTTGAACTGAAAATTTCTTTTTTATTAAGTAAAGTAAAAAGAAAGTCTAAAATACATAGTGTGAAACCTGTAGTCTTCTTCATTTATAGGTGCAAGTTATTAATGAATAACTCACTATACTATGATCACTTTTTCAAAATTCGTAACAGTGGCCACCTCCAACATAAAGTAATGATGTGCCAAACTCAACCCAAGTTAATGAGCGCTCAGACATCTAAGACCGTGGGGGTTCACAGAGGTTTCTTCTCCCTGTCAGAAGAATCTAATAATCCATTATTCCTAGTTCCACTGCCTACAACTGTACAAACCATCAGAAGGCAAAATAAACACAGTGGCAAGCGATTTTTAAAAAATTATACAGAATTAAGTATAACTTTTTTGTGAGTCTATAATTTAATTGAATTGTAGACTATGTTTTAAAAACTGTTGGGAATGGCTAGAAAAGAAAGAATGGGGGCTGGAAAGAGAAAAAACAAAGATGCTATCAGTGGCAGGAGAGGGTAATGTGAGCGTCACGCAAAGGGGAAGAACTAAGTTTAGCAAGTGATTCAACTCTGAGTTTCTCAATTACTCTGCATCTTTGTGGCAACGGCTACTATTTGGGGGAAGTAATGGTGAATATAACAAAAAACTTAAGTCTATAAAAAATCAACTAAAAAAATAAATCAGCTAAATCATCCTTCTCCTGTAAGAAGAAAAGGAAACTGTAATGAGTTTCTTTCATCATATTGTATCACAAACAATAATATAAAAGGACTTAGTACCAGCAGAGTCCAGCAAAATCTTCTAAGAAGAATTAACCTAAATATCTTTAGAATATGTCTAGGCACCTGGAACCTATGACCTCTATCGCTCCTCTTTTAGAGGTGAACGCTCTAATTCAGGAAAGGAGATTAGGACAAACTCAAGAAAGCTGACTTTCCAAATCACAGTGAATAAATAAAATGCACAGATTTCTTGACTCTACATTAGAACTTAGAATCTAAACCAAAAAATGTAAAATATAGACGTGGTGTAAAAGCAGTGTGCCAGGGCTGAGTGCCAAGCTCTCTTGCCTATATGTTAATCATGTCAGTTCTGTAATCTATGATCACTTTGTCCTTTTTAGTCAGTTTTAGTGTTTAATTTCACCACCAGCATTAAAATTTAGACACCCCAAGAAGTTTGAAAAACTCTACCTAGAATACGTAGTTACTTTAGAAAGTGTGGCTACTTGGCCACCAATATGTAAAACCTGAGAAGCTGCAGGTGGGTGAGGTCCACTCTGAGGGAGGTCTTCGAGAGAACTGTCAAACCTAGGTTTTCAGAAGTAAAATAAACAAGGCAAAGGAAGGATTAATGAAAAGTACCGAAATTTATCATCTTCACTACCTTTTCAGTGTACATTGGTTTCATTTTGGGAATACTGCTAGGTTCTTTTTAACTTCCTATCTGCATTAGGTTAAAACCAAAACCAACACCCTCAACACCACCAAATACAGGCTGTTTTCCCCCCAATTTTTTAACATGGCTGCTTCCACGTGGGAAAAGATTATGCTTACAGGGGAAGAAAGGTGGGTGGAAATTTCCATATACTACATATTTTGCATGCTTCAGAAAAACTTAGGCTTCAAGAAATTAAGTTGCCCAATATCATATACCTAGTAAGGGTCAGCGCAATTTGAGGCAGGTCTGTCCGTATTATTTCCACCACATCCTGCTTTCCAGCTCCTTGTGGGGCAGCTGCCTGAATAGCGCACAACAAGAAAGGAACTAGGCATTTCCTTTCAGCTCAGAATGCTGTTTGCATATCCGAAATTACATGGATGTTGTTTATCTTGATGTAAACAACGTCTTCCATCTAGTCACACAACAAACGTTTGCATGCAATTGTGTCGCTTTGAGTATTTTTTACTTCGTTTTTCTGATGTCTGTACCCTTTTTTCTTTTTAATGCCAGAATTCAATTTTAGAACTACTACCAGGTAAAGAAAAGATGAAAAACTCAGTGTGAGGTTTGAAAGAAGAAAGCACCGAGAATAACACTTTGGGAAAAAAATTAAAAGGAAAAATAAAAATTACCCACTATTTTTTTTAAAAAAGGGCCTATGGATAAAAAATAGAATGGGACAGTCATGTTATACTGATTTTCAAGTGCAAAACGTAAGGCTAGGATAAAGAAACAGAAAAGGAGATGTTATCTTCCCATTTTTCATTTAGTATCGGTCATACCTTTACCAGAGTGTTGAAAAGAAATGCAGACAACTTAAGAAAAACGTCATGGTAGAACTAAAATAGCACTTCAGGGGCAAAGCAGACACAGTGGAAAGAACAAGCAATGTACGTCCTCCAACAGGGGTCAGCAAACCGTGGCTCTGAGGCCACAGTGCTCCCACCACCTGTCTGTGAATGGTCTGTGAATGAAGAGTGGTTTTCATATTTTTAAATGTCTTTTAAAAAATGAAAAGAATAGTAATATTTCATGACACATGAAAATTATATGAAATTCAAATTTCAGCATCCGTAAATAAACTTTTATGGAACCCAGCCAGGTTCATTCATTTGCATACGTCTACGGTACTTTCACACCACACGCAGAGGTGAGCAGTTGCCACAGACCATATGGCTCAGAAAGCCTCATACATTTCCTATCTGGCTCTTCACAGAACAGGTTTGCTGCTCCCTGTCCCAGACAATACCATCTCCACACAGCTACCAGAGCAAAGTGAACAACATCAACGGGATCCCAGCTGTGCCTGGACCTCCCAGCACTGCTCTAAGGACTACTGTCATCCTCGGCTGCCTACTCCCAGCCTTATCTTAGGGAGCTCTTCCTCTCCTCAGGCTTGCCCCAGTCCAACTGGTCGTCCATCTCTCTTTGAAACAGGCCAAGCTTCTTCCCACCACAAGGCCTCTGCAGAGTCATCTATTTCTCGTTTTCTATACCCACTTCCTCTCTCACACCTTCACTGGACTAATTCCTAAGTGTCCTTCTGGCCTCAGTTTAAATGCCGCCTCCTCAGGGACGCCTCTCAGATTCCCTAAATCACCTTAGGTTGCCCACATCATATGCTTTCACAGGACTCTGTACTTTTTCTTCACAGAATTTGTTACTATTGTAATTGTACAATTTGTGTGATTATTTGTTTAAATCTGGACTCCCTCACTAGATTAGAAGTTCCCTGAGATTACGGACCACTATGTTTCCTGGTATAAATGAAGTGTAACAAAGTGCTTACCACAAAGTAAACAACAAATAAGTGTTTGTTGAATAAATGCATGAATGAAATTTACTGTTTTCAAATACAGAACTCGCTGAAACATACAGTCAGACCTCTGTGTACGTATATGGAGACCCACAGAAATGGAGGGCTGACTGTGTTCACTGTAGTAAGCCATTTTATACATGGGACGTGAGCATCTGCAGACTTTGGTGCCGAGAGGGTTCCTGGATCCAATCCCCCACAGATATGGAGGCACAACTATATTTCTGAGATCATATTTTTACCTTCTAGAGACTGTATCACAATTCAGGTTAAACAGGTTATTACTGTCTTAGTAAGAAAAGGCATATCATCAACCTGAAAGAAATGACTAGGACTCCAAAAATATCTTTAAAAATGTCCTTTATAATATAAAGAATTATCAATATTCTAAAAAAATATATAGTTAAAATTATCAATGTCTAAATATTAATATCTAATAAGGACAAGTAAGAAAAGGGAATGAGAACTCTGTTGACTGGAACAATGATTGCCACTTGAGAACAAAGTTCATATAACTCATGAAATACCTTCTATTGCCAGATTTCCAAGTTTCCAAACAAATGCACTTGGGCGGTTTCCCATGTGTTACACACACTGATTACCTAGTCCCTTGTTTGGCCAACCTCTAAAAATAGCAGACTTCACAAAATCTTAAACTATCTTATTTAATATGGAAGAGACATCAACATCTATTCTCATTCTGTCGTTTGCTAATATTTATTCCTTTTAGGGTTGGAAGAGCTCTGATTAATAGTGCCTCTGTAGCAGCCAAACTTTCTGCTCTGTCTGTTACTTAAGTGAGTTTTCATTTCTCACCAGAGAAAGGTATGAAGACTTTCTCCCTCCCAGATATGTCTGGAGAGCTGGGCTTGCAGCCTTTTGGCCTGCTTTTCTCAGGAAAAATGAACAGAGAGCTATTTGTGCATTCTTTTTCTCTGCAATTGTCTTTCTTTGCACAATCTCTGCACTGTCTTTCTATGCTTTTCACTGGGGACCCACGCTAGCAAGGTGTCCAGGCAAGGCAGGCATGAGGTTGCCCATGTCATTAACTTGGCTCCTGACCATCCTGCAGGACCAGCGAGAAGAACTCTCTCTCTACGCTCCAGTCGTGACAACTGTCAAACAGCAACACCCGTATGCTATGTACTCCAGCTCCTCCCTGTTTCTCAGGGGCCTCATCTGATCTACCTCGAATGCCTTGCATTTTCCATTCCTTCTTCCCCACTGCATGCTTTGAGTCCCCATTCAAAAATGCTATAGTTTCTCTTAAAAGAAACAACAAAAACAAAACTACCTTCACTTTCTATTTTCCTAGTCCCCTTAACAGCCAAACTCTGTGAAATGACAGTTAACTCATGTCGCCTTCATTTCCTCACCTGCCTGTCACTCTTCAACCCCTCAAGTGGGCCTCATTCCCCAACCTCATAAAACCATATTCTTGCCAAGGTCACTAATGACCTTTTGTGGCTAAATTCAATTGACAATTTATATACCTCATTTTCTTTTGACTGTGGGAAAGAACACAACATAAAATTGACCATCTTAACCAATTTTAAGTGTACAACTCAGTAGTGTTAAGTACATTCACTGTTTGAAACAGATCTCCAGAACTTTTTCATTTTGCAAACCTGAAACTCTTACCCACCAAACAACTACTCCCCTTTTCCACAGACCCTGGTAACCACCATTCTACTTTCTGTTTCTATAAATTTGACTACTTTAGATATCTCACATAGGTGGAATCATACAGTTGTGTCTTTTTGTTCGCATTCCTCATTTTTTTTTTAGCCTCAGTATCTGACCCAATTGACCACTCCTTCTAGTCTCCTGTCTTCTGTGCCTTGACCCTACACATGTGCCTGTTTTTAGTGTTATTTCATTGGCTATTCCTGGTTGCCTGATGTTAAAGCTCTCCACCAGTAACGAAATTTCAAAATGTTAATTTGGCTCATCCATATTTTGATGGGATGATATGCAAAATATATAAGAAAAAAATTCTTCACAAAGGCTAACCTCTAAAAGGAATGCAGAAACTTTCTTTTGCAGCATAAAAACCTCAAGTCTCCAACTAAAAACTTCAATGCCTCCTCACTCTCCATATAAATATCATAAAATAATCAAATAGAATGATATATTACATCCCCACATGGCAAGTTTTCAATAACAGGAAAAATTAGAAAACCTTAAAGTATGTATTTTACAGCTGGTAAAGGAGAAAAATGACAATAAATTGTCCTTGGCATTTTCACTCTTCCAAAAAGCAAACATTCACACAATAATACTGTTAAGCAGACAGTGGAATATACCAGGATCACAGCTGCATCTGTACTTTTGGAGTACTCTGCTATTAGCATAGCAAAGCTATTCATTTCAGTCAGGGAAATTGCTAGTCGTCTGGAAAAATGAGTATCTTCCACTGGCTTTGTGACAATACATATGGTGAGTATGTGCACTTCTAACTATCATCTCCCTTCTGGAAAATTAAATCAACTAAACCTCAGCTGGAAATTTCTGGTACTCTTAATCACAAGCTGAATTTATTAATTGATTTCAATAGCCTTTGTGTCTGCAGCAGCCTAAAAACATTATTTGAGCCTGTGAATTCTACATTTATTATAGATGGCATCTTGAAGAGAATTTAAAAATCATCATTCCTTTACACATGGGGAAGCAGAGAGGACTGTTAGAGGTTAAAAGATTATGAAGTAAATTATAAAACATGAAAATACCACCAAAAACGAGGTTTACTTTTTGAGAGAGCAAAGAAAATGAACTGACTCAAAGAAAGAAGTTTTCCTGAGGTTCCCAGTTTACTGAAGCAAGGAAAAGAGGGAAACAAAAAGAGACATCTCTGAAGGAACTGGAACTTATTATTTGTGTTGGAGGACAAATCTGCTCTTTGTTGATACATCTCATGTTCTTCACACCTTTCAAACTCTGCCGTAACTCTCATCTATCTCTCTGCTGTTGCCTTCCCTAATGGATTTCACGATTATTACATGTCCTGTCTTAATATTATGTGAACTCTTTGGTTATCTATATTATTCCTTGATCTCTTTAGAGAAAATGTAACAATGGGTCTAAAGATAAGATAGGTAAAGAATGAGTACATATTATATTATGTCTATAAAAGAATGCCTATATACAATCATGTTGCACTTAACACTGGGGATATGTTCTGAGAAATGCCTTAGGAGACTTCATCACTGTGCGAACACCATGGAGTGTACTCACACAAACCCAGATGGTACAGTCTCCTACACACCTAGGCTATATGGCACTAATCTCATGGGACCACCATCGTATAAGTGGTTCATCACCGATCCAATGCATCGCTACACAGCACAAGACTGTAATATAAGGATTTTAAGGGGTAACATCAACTTAAAAATCACTTGGAACAATCCCTTGATAGAAGCCTGACTCTCTCAGTAACTGCAGGGCACTTACCATTCACCTCAGCCCTTCTCACCCTGCGTTATCAATTTCTCCACTGGACCATTCCCATTAGGGAGTGCAGCAATTTCTACTAGCTAGGAACAGCTTCTTCTATGGGGCAAAAATCTGCTGTTTTGGGGTTATTAACATAACCCCCATATTATAAAAATAATTTACATATGATAAAAATATTTTTCCAGATTCAGGATAAGAGGATGCATTGTTCAACAAATTGTGATGAGTCAATCTGTTACCTATTTGAAAATGTAAATGAATCTGTCTGAATGCCTACTATTCAATAGCCACCCACCGTGAGTCCTTGGAGAACCGGTGTCTTCAGAACACTACCACAGCACCTCACGTTCCAGTGAGTGTTCTGCCAGCACTAGAGAACAAAAGCCAGGCCACACACACTCTTGTTAAATATTCTGGATCAGATGTCCTGAGCTTTGCCATTCACTCACTCACTGCATTCACTCATTCATTCAACAACAAAATACCATTTGAATTCCCACTTGCTGCAGGCATCCTTGCCCACTTCAATTTCCTGCCCTCACAGATCTTCACTGTAGAGCCCACTTTCCTCTAACAGACCATGAAGATCAATCCCATCCTACTTTCCGTCCCTGTTTACCTGCCACAAGCAGAAGGGCAAACTGCTTGGGTCATCCATCACCTCCTGGACTGATTACTGTTTTACGTATCTTCTGATCTATCAAGTGCCCACCCCTCTCAGCCCTCACAAGCCCTCTGTCATTCTACTGTACCCTCATCACTCTGCACCTTCCTTGCAGTCCCTCGAAACGAGAGGTTCCTTTTCTCTCAAACCCTGTATGTTTATAAACCTGGAGATGAGCAAGTGCCCGCCTGTTACTGTTTCTAGCATCAAGTCATCTTCAGTCCTCCAAAATCCCAACTCTTCTGAGGCTCGTGTCATCAGACTACAACCACTCACTATCTACCCATTCACTGTCTTTCCTCCACCTTGCCAACTGCCTACTTTAGCCCCTGGCTCACTGCCTTCCTCTTTGCCCTGTTCCAACGGTCTTTCTTGACGACTTCAATGTGATCATGTGGAATCACTGAATAATCTGTGTGCTAAATCCTTTGACTTCTCTTCAGTGATAATTCCTCCAAGGTCAACTCCTAGGCCTGGAATACCTCAGCCATGCACTCCAGAATTCATAACCTCTACTTTTTCATCAACAAGCATAACATATCTAAAATCTGGATTTCAAGCACATTTATTTCTAACTCACTTACCCCTCTACCTCTTGATTCTATTAGTATTTTTATTGTACTGAATTGACTCTTACCAATTTCGCCGACTCTTAGCAACTGAATTCTCACCAAATTCACGACTCAGCAATTTTCCATTATCCATCACTCACGCTCCCCAATATTTCCACACACCTTTCAGTCTTCCTCTAAAATATAAACTCACCCAATTCTCTACGTCTCCATTAGTACCTCCACGACCTAAGCCGCTATCATCTCTTGCCTGAACTAAGGGAATACACATAACTAGCCTCCTGCTTTCATTAACTCTCCCTTATAATCAATTTTCCACATTATTCAGAGTGATCTTTTAAAAACATACACCAAATGTTATGCTCATGATTAAAATGCTATTATTTGGCTTCTTATTTTATTGGGATAAAAATTTAAATCCCTTAACAGAACCAACAAGGTAATAAATGATGTGACCCCTAACTACTTCTTCAATCTCTCCCTCATCACTCTCTCGTTTATTTACTGTGCTGCAGTCATAGCTGCCTTCTTTCAGTTCCTTAAACACAATAAGCTGATTCCTGTCTCAGGGCCTTTGCACTTGCTATTCCCTCTGCCTGGAGAGCCTATCTCCTGCATATCTGATTGCTTAACTTCAGGTTATCCACGTTTCAGCTCAAATATCTTTTTTTCCCTAACTAGTGTCTAATGACTTTACTCCTCTCCTGCCCTCTCCCCATTATAACTCATTATATTGCCCTATGTTATCTCTTTATAGAATACATAATAACATAAAACTATTTTATTTACTTTATTGAATGTCTGCTCCACTGGACTGTAAGTCCATGACAGCACCTTGCCCCTACTATACTATAAACCAAACACCTAGAACAGGAGTGGCACACAATAAGTACTTCATAAGCATTTGTAGGACTTATTTATTAAATACAACACATAATAAACATGAGCAGGGACTATGGCTAATCTATGAGGCCTATGACCAAGGCAGAAAGTTTGGGGAAGAAGAAGACACAGCGGTGGATTTCTCAGGTCAAGGAACTAGCCCAAATTATTAGCTAAAATAATGACTGCCTCTGACCGAAAGACAGCTTAATTGTCCCAGATTTTTCAGTTATTTTCTTGGGATTATCTATTTAACTGTTAGAGATTAACACCAATGATTAAACATAATACGCCAGGAGATTTTACTAGTGCAGAATAGAACTACTGCTTGCCTTGTAATTTTGGGAGCCACACAACATGACAAAGTCATGTTGGGTTTATTTTCTTCTAAAATTCTTAAATTTTTAAATTTGTTTTTGCTAATCTTATCTCCCACCCCACCAAATATGTCCCAGAAGAGCAAAATGATCTGATCTAAATTGCACATAACCACATTAAATTTCTTTCTTTTTTAGCTTGATTTGGCCCATTTTCCTAGACTCCCAACTATTTCTGAAGGATGATCCAGTGACGGAGCATGTATGCTACATCTCCCCTCTTCATGACACCCACAGATTTAGGCAGCAAGCTAAAGGGGTCCTCATCCAAGTCACTGACTGATCCTGTAAACAATATCCTTTGGTTAAACTCCTTCAATATGTTATGTATCTAAAAACCTGATGATCATTAGCCTCATTTCATTATTAAATTCAAGTGGATCTTAAGAGCCTTTCTTTGATGACTGACTGGTTAAAATTAACATTTCACCCAGTCTATCCCAAATGTATTAAGCTGGGTGTGATCTGTTTCTTGAGAACTTAATTCTGGTCTTGGCAATCCTGCCCTCCTCTTCCCAGTGCTCACTAGCTGAGCTTCTAAGAAAGCCTTCTGGACTTTTCTCTAGGTGACCTCCAGTTCAAACTAGTTTATAGTTTAGAAGTTAACGTTTTTCTTTTTTGAAAATCAGCACTATATTTACCTGTTCCAAGTTCTGTATTTTCTTTCCAATTATCCATAATTTTTAAATAAAATTCACATAGCATTACCTAGCAAATCTCACTTGTAGGTTCTCTACACACTTGCACTATAAACCACTGAGAAAAAGAAACTACACAGAGCTCATTTAGAATCACTTTCCACCTGGGGTTTCAAGCCCCTCCTGAATGTAAACAAACCAAAATCTTTTCAGTATTTACCTCTGGGTTTGGGTGATTCTCTTTTCTTGTTTATACCTTTCAACAATGAGCATTTATTAATTTCATAATAACCCTTGACAATATCACTTCACATTTTCGCTTTTTTATCTCTTGAATTAATATTGCCTCATTATCTTTCACACTTAAATGACTTTCTTGTGTGTGGAGGTACATTTTCTCAACATGCATGTGGTACTGCTTCAAAATCCCTGCTAATATCTGCCAAGAGATTCGCTGATTTTAACAAGAGATACTTGATTCCATTGCTGTAAGCAAAAGGAAAGTGTGAGTCCACAAAGTTTACTTAAAAGTGTTGCTTCTCTGTATTAAAACCTCAAATTCACCCATTATCTAACCAGTGATATACAACTACCTGATACCATTAAAATCTCTCAGAAATTTATTCTCAGACATTTTTTTCTTCTTATGAATTACTAGTATATAAGGATAAAGAATAAAGCATGTGAAAAGACAAAATAAACGTGGACCATTAACTCAGACACTGCAGAGGTGTCATCCTAGTTTTAACACATCCTTCTGTTCCAGAAGTGAATACAGATTCTTGAGGGTAATTAATTAGGTGCATGTGGGAGAGGAACACCTATCACAAAGTTGGACATGAAAGCAGCACTCAACATATACCTGTTAATAGGTATAAAAATAGAGAAATACAAAATAGGACACACGGACAGCTGAGACTGCTTTTAAGATTAATGTAACTTGAAAATAGAATTCTTTAATTTGACTAAGAAGAGAAAAATTAAGATGTCTATATATCCATACCTGTCATATAGTTTATACTGTATTATGTAATATCTTATTTCAACTTTATTTTATAAAATTCTACCATCATAATACCTTCAACATACCTTCACATAACATAAAGGTAGAAAAACTTGGGTTTCTGAAACTTTCAAAGTGACTGAAGTATGTAAAACTGAATAGCCGCAAAAGATAGAAAATCAAGGCTTCCATCATGGCGAAGATTGTCAACTGTCAATGCTCCTCAGTAAGTTTATTAAGTTTTGATTTCCTTTGAAGTTAAAAGAAATGTAAATGTGTCTTTAATACTGAACGTGTCTTCAATACTGAGTTTTAGTCAAGAAGACACGTTCCTTTTCTCGTTTAAATTCAATAATTTTGTTGTGTAATTTGCCTCTCTAAAAGCAAACAAAAAGAATTTATCCAAACAGCATCATAAGAGAAGCATCGCTGGTCCAATAAAACTTCTAAGGAACTTAGTGCATATTCTGGGCAATGAAAGTCAATTTTTGCATATTACTGATTTTCACGAAAAAAATTTTTCATGAATGGTAGTCTCCCTAGTTCAATTTGGTAAAAGTACACAAGTATTTCGATAACTAAACAATTTGTGTGTGAAAATACATAAGGTAGATAGGAACTACGTTTCCTGCTTTAATAATTTTAAAGTAATATTATCACAGGAACTAAAGTGTAATAATTACTTATGTTCAACAGATGGCGATCTTTACATTAGTTACCAAACCAGTATTTGCATAGGACAGTATAATCTACCAGAAGAAAAGGAAAGGAGATAAATTACAAATATTTCATATTTTGCAACAGAAAAAAATTATTGCTTGGTTATATACCCTGTGGGTTTTTTCTAGGTTGGCAAACATACTTTGCAGGAATGTATACGATGGCATCAGCTAAGAGATTCTATCTGGCTGTTATTGTTTTATTTTATTTTTAAAAATTAGACTATGCCTTTTGTTCTGCGTTTTTGGGAAAATCCGATTGTTAATTCTTACCTATGAGACTATGTGAGAATATGAAACTAGGGAATGATTCCTGATTTCTTTGCCTAGCATATAAAGGATAGTAGTTTTAGGTGATTTACTCAAACGACAAGTGTCTTAATAAGGATCTGCAACAGAGTCCTGTATATCTGTGAAACAGAGCAATAATGAAGACATGGCACAAGTCAGCAAACTGTGTTTCTTCATTAATCCACCTTATGTGGGTCATATGAATATCTGAACAAGCTAACATTTTTTTAAAACTTGCTGTAAAATGAGCATATTTGGAAATATTTATGTAGTTTCTGCCTCCTAAATTTTCAATGAATGTACAAAGGTGATAGGTCTCTGTTCAAGAAGTAACTTAGGATCTGTCCTGAGGGCCTTCAGCTGGAAATCATGTGGACAGGACTTACTGCTATGGGATAGCCTATACGAGGATTTTTTCCCCCATAACTGTTTCATTTTTGTGTAATATAACTGGTGACTGGAATTTGAACTGTTTTCCTTCTAAGAAGAGAGGCAGTCACTTCTCAATTAAAGAGTATTTTATATCTTTGAAAACTGGAAATCCATATCATACATTATCAATTCTTCATCATAATATATGAGAAAATCAGAACCCACTATTCTTTGAGAAGGAGAGATAAAAGTATGTTTTGATCATGGTAATTTCATATATCTTTTTACTAAACTGCTATTTTATGCTCATTTATACAGACCTATATAAGCATGAAAAGTTTAAAATTGTTTATTAGATAAATATTTTACCATATAATAGAAACAGAGAAAATAGTGAGATCAAGAAAATCACCTTTTAACTTAAATTATATACTGCTTGACACATGATATATTTTAGGTGTATGTTTTTAAAAGAATTATCTTTCAATGAAATCTTCTATGGTCTCCCATAATTCTCTATCCTGGTAAGCCACATATTATTACTAGCTTTCCATTATTAATATATTACTGATAATATGGCTGTTGCTTCTTTTTAATCAATGTTGTAGATTAGACTCAACCTCAAGCATGTCCTTAGCAACAATAAAACTACATCTACTGGTTCTTCCCATCAGAGCACTAAGCATCTCATACACCTGTTTCTACAATTAGTCAGGTATCGTCCTGTCACAGGCGCCACTGGACTATTCATGTTAAGACAGGCCAAAAACACAAAGGAAAATGAATTAAGAAATAAATTTTCATTTCATTAAAAAAAAATCTTCCACAACTATTTAAGAAACAGATGATATCAGGGGTAAAGTGTCACCCACTGCCAATCAGATTACCAAAAACACAACAATTCTCCTTTCAAACAACTTAGGTATGATTCCACTTTACCTTCAGTAAAGACATTAATGTCTTGATATTTTCATGAAAATTTGACCTTATACTGAATTTATATTCAATTAAAAGTTATGTATACTATGCTGTAAACAATTTCTCTAAAACTCAACAATGAGGGAGTTGACAAATATGCAATTATATTCAATTAGTAACCATTAGTTAGTGCCAAATATGGTCAGGATACTAAAACCCTTGTTTCACAGAGTCTCTACTCTAGTTAGGGATACAGGAGGTGGAGACAAATACATGTCATCCAAAGTAAAAAAGGAGGCACCACAACGTAGCTGCAACACTTTCAAATGGGTCCAAGTCAGTGACTACTGAGGAATAACTTTTTCTGGGATGCTAATCTGTCAAATTGAGTATTACTACAGAAAGGCAGCTGTGTTTGTTATGGACTGAATTGTGCGCTCCTGCCCCCCACCGCCAAATTCATATGTTGAAGCCTTAACTCCCAATGTGACAGGATTTTGAGACAGGGCTTATAAAGAGGTAATTAAGGTTGAATGAATCCTACCAGTGGGCCCCTAATCCTGATAAGACTGGCGTCCTCCGAAGAAGAAGCAGAGACACCGGAGCTCGCTTGCTCTCTCTGCGTGTGCACAGAGGAAAGGCGACAGGAGGACACAGGGGAAGGTGGGGATCTGCAAGCCATGCAGACAGGCCTCACCGAAACTAAATCTGCTAGGATCTTAATCTCGGACTTCTACCTTCTAAAACTGTAAGAAAATAAATACCTGTTATTAAGCCATCAAGTCTGTGGCAACTTGTTATGGCAGCCTGAGCTAATATAATGTACTTCTTAAGAAGTAGTTTACCAGAGAAGAGTCTTAAAATCCTAACACCCACTTGCAAATCAAATTTGTATATTTATATTACATTTATAAATATATTTCTACACAAATGACCCTTTATATATACGGATTTATATACTGAATGTATAGATCTTTACTTATAGAGCTACAGTCTCATCCAGGAAGAAACACCATGTTTATTAGAATGCCTTTTCTGGGGCCGGCCCAGTGGTGCAGCGGTTAAGTGCACATGTTCTGCTACAGCGGCCTGGGGTTCGCCAGTTCGGATCCCGGGTGCGGACATGGCACCACTTGGCAAGCCAGGCTGTGGCAGACATCCCACACATAAAGTGGAGGAAGATGGGCACGGATGTTAGCTCAGGGCCAGTCTTCCTCAGCAAAAAGAGGAGGATTGGCAGCAGATGTTAGCTCAGGGATAATCTTCCTCAAAAAAAAAAAAAAAAAATGCCTTTTCCTTCCAATTAGTATGATCATACTAAGAGTCTTGTCTTCCAAGAGCACATACCGCAGTTGGAGGTTTGGGACATGCAGACAAATATCCATAACACAGATTAGAAATGGAGGTGCCCAAAGAGGGGTAAAATACTATAGGATGTTATTCCAGAAGGGAGAGGATCATTCCTCCCAGGGAGGGTGGGCCAGTACACTATGGGTGAGGCTGTATGGTCAGAGTTTTAGGAAGAAACAAGAAACCCTTTCAAGAGAGAGCATTTGCACGCAGCCCAGTCATTCTCTGGCACACCACTGGCATTTTGGGCAGGAAGACGCTTCAATCTGTGGGATTATTCAGAGCATTACTTTGAGCATCCCTAGCCTCCTGCAGCACCTCTTGACCTCATAAGATCTGTAATAATACAGTATTATCCTCCTACACATTCCCAAAGGCTACTCAGAGCAGCATCTCCCCCAGGAGAACTAGGGGTAAATTTTTAAGGATGTGAAGAAAACGGCAGAGGTGTTCAAACAAAATTTATTAAGTGACTGATTAAATGGCTAACACATTTGATTCTAAATGTTGCATATGGAAAATTATACAAAATCATAATATTTTATTGAGTGCTGCTTACCAGTTACAAGTGTTCATTACATTTACTCAGCTAATGCTAATTTTCTATTTTGAAGCTTCTCATTCCCTGATTCATTCATTTCGCCCTGACTATATTTGATTTCCCAATACCTTCACCTACTCCCGGGATGCTTCTGATACAATCAATAAATAAACATCCTCTACTTGAGCCAAAGAAAAGTAAATGTATCTTCCTTTAACTTCCATACACCTTTCAGGCTGCACTTACCTGATCTTTCACTTTAATGATTTCCCTAAACAGTGTTTGTGGTCTGGGTTGAAGATTTAAGGAGAAGGGATGAGAAGTGACAAAGACAGAGAGTGATGAGAAGATGAAGGCAAGGCCCACACTGTTTGAGAACCTGTGCAACTGTGGTCCAAACTGGGATCGAAAAGATGATGATTCTGTGGCAGATCAGGTTCTCCAGAAAGCAGACTCCAAGACAGAGTTGAGAATGGAGGGTGCTTATTAACAAGGGCCGCTAGGACCAACACCTGTGAAAGAGGGAAGCCAGGAAGCAGGAGTACGCAGGAGGAGGCGTTGAATTGTCATACAGGACTTATGGCAGTCAGCTGACCGCACAGCAGCTCTGGAGCTGGAAGGGCCCTTCCCAATTGTCCCCAGCTGGGCTGAAACGGCCAGGCTTCTCACTGCGCCCCCGTCCCGGTCAGTTCACTGCGTGTGGACACCCCCAGGAGGGGGCAGTGCTGCCACGGAAGTGGTATGAGAAGGCGCTGACCCCGGCACAGCCAGCAGCAGGGTACCAAGTGCTCTACTGACAGAGTGCCTGGGCGGGCAGCAGAGCGTCCACCACCGATTCTCACTGCAGATTTTAAAGAAGTGGAAACTCAGGGGCAGAGAGCAGTCAGCCACAAATCTGAATCTAAGACCAAGAATTTATCATTCTGTGTTTCTTAATATGATAACCACAAAAAAATGCTGACGTCTATTTTGGAAAGAATGAACAAGGAAATATTTACTTGGTTTAAGGAATTTTCTTGAATGGGCTAAGAGAAAGGAATGGGTCCAAACAATTCTAGACAGGTTTATATAGAGAGGATTAAATTGTCGAATTCATCGCTAAAGTACAAATAGAGCATTATCTGTCAGATTTCTATACATGAAAGTTCTGATTTTGAACATCTTTATGTATGCTTTACAGGGCAGTCTAGTCTCTACATGCATCACCAACAAGCACTGTATTAATGCCTCCTTCTTTTAGGTCTTCAACAGGTCTCAACGGGAAAAGCATTAAAGTGATAACTATGCCCAGGGCTGGTACTAACTAGGGGAATGGACTTTATTTAGCAAAATAACCTCCCTGGTTCTTCATGTTTTAATTTTACTTGGAAGTCGTTAAATACAATAAGAAGACAACTTCTCAGGTAAAATGCTGTGAATAGTATTGAGAATATGTGTCATCTGCCTATATGCATAAACATTCTATTTCTGTATCATGCTTCCCCTCATACACCACATGTTGGCCACACTGTCCTTTCAGGTCAATGCTTGCCACGCTCCTTTCCACCTCAGGGTTTCCACACTCATTTCCATTCTGATCCCAAGAGATCATGTGATGGACCCCTTTTCTTCCCTTGGGTGACCACATTAAGGTCATCTCCTCAGAGGCCCACAGCATCTAAGTAACCCCCCCTGCCTATGCCAAATTTCCTTTATATTAACTTATTTGATTATCTTGGTAACACAATCATCTCAGGTCATCATGTTTACATATTCACCTGTTACTCACTACTGAATCCCTAGCAGCTGGCATTCAAGCACTATTCAGTAATTATTCACGTCAAGGAATGAATGCAGGCAATGAAGGAATATTAATGACTTATGTGACTTTAAATACACATCAGAAACACAACAATTGCAAAATTATTTGTCTGGGGAAGATCACTTCATTCTATAGTTCTGAATAAATTTGAATAAAAGAAGGTTCTGCTATTTAACAAACTAAGAGATTTTTATCTGAGACTTCCTAAGGGTATAATAATGTACAAAATGAGTAGGCTTCTGTTTCCACAAATAATAACTTTTTTGAGGTAACAAAACTATTGACTGTGTGGGAGACATTCCATCTTCTGACTGGTAAAACAGTTTAAGAAAAAAAATGTTGAAAATTGTTGTTAAGAGCAACTTTCCAATTTTACTTTAAAAACAAGCCTATGATAAAGAAAGTCTGTATAAGAGAGACAAACAAAAACAAGCTATAAATCAGGTCACTAGACTTGCAATAATATTTTTGCAAGAAGCTTTTATAATTTTTGGCTAGCCTTTCAGCTAGGAATATAAGATGTCCCAGGAGATTAATTGAGCACAGGAATTCAACCTCTGACAGGGTCAAATGGAATGTCCTTTGTGATGCTGGCTGAATATTCACCCTCATACTCAAATATGAATCGTTCCATTTAAGTAAGTCTCTGCTTTCATGAGACATTAAATACTTTATTTTTAACTAGGCAAGGTATGAAATTCTTATTTTCATCTGTACCTACTTCAAGTTATAAATTTCTATACAGGTTCTCTTGTCTCTATTAGGGAAAAATTCTTTTATTTACCTCAAAGTCTCTTTCTAGTAGTTCTTTCTCTCAACTCTGTAGTTATTCTAGAAATTTGATTCTTGGTGGAAAATATCATGTTTACTATACCCACACCATTGATTTTCATGAGAATTTGATTCTGTCTTCTTTCAAACATCATCTTTTGAAATCAATGAAGAATTATTAGGTATAGGAAAGCCTGGCCTAAGAAAGTAGATTTTCTTATAGAGGCCAGAGACACAGTAATAACCGGAACTGACGGCCGAGTCATAAAATCACAAGCAGTATGTGAAGAACAGCTGATGCAATAAAAGAAAGACATGTTAATATATTATGTAGTAGAAAATGAACAGATACATCCTAGAACTATTTTTAAATGAATTTGACATGCCAAATTTCAAATAGTAATCAATCACTAACTGAAATTAACGTTAGTTTCTCCAAATTATCAGGTAGTTGTCCTAGTCTATGGTGACATTAAAGTGAAGAAAACCTGGAAAAGTGAAAAATGGAACCTTGAATGCAAGATTCTTCAGTAATCATCTTCAAACAAAGACCAACTCTATTTTGTGCCATAGTCTAACTGATCTTATGCTACTCATATAAGATGTTATGTTAAATAATATAACAATGCAGGAAAAAAATCGAATATGGGCCTTTGTCATATTCCATACTCACATTTTAGGAACATTAAAAATGTTTTCCCAATGAAAGGTCAAGAGAATTATTTATTTTACCCAAGTAATATTCTAACAGTCTTGGATGGTATTGTTACTAGCTTCAAGGAAACAGAAAACAAGTACAAAGCTAAGTTAAATGCAACTTTATTACAATACTTTTCCAAACTTCAAAATGCATGTATTATTGAATTTAGATCTAATATATAATACATTATATTACAAGACAGAAAGCATTTCTAGTCAGATATTTAGCTTGCATGTTTTGCCCAAAACAGAGCTTCCTACGAACAGTAGCAATGCACGATAGTTTATATCACTAAGTAAAATATTTCTCTGATGTCACATAAAGAATCATTCGTATTGCATTTTATGTTCATTTTCTCTAATTTAGAAACAAAGCAAACTTATCTTTTCTATATCTTACTAGTTAGTGTCTAGAAGTTGTCTATACCCTAAAAACATCCACCGGCTTAGAAATATTTCCTTTGGTAGAAAATAGGATTTTTGAAACTAACCAACCAAAAGAACACTGCATTTCCCCATTGAAAATAGGGGCAGCATTCTCTTTTTTCCGTTTTTAGGAGCCAAATCTGAGCCTCCTCCTTTTCATACAGCCATCCTGAATAGTTCCTGCTTTAAAAGATATTCAAACCTATAATGAACTCTATTCTAATAAATTCTTCTCTGTTTTGTCTTGCCTCCTCATATTTGTTTATTTAGAATAATTTACAACCCACTTAGAACATTACATAATAATAAACTTAAAAGTAATCCTGGAAAATGTAGTAACATAAAGGAAGTATTTTCCAAATTAGACAAGGACATTATTTGCTCATCCATCTCTGCTTCAAACGACCAACCAAATTCAACTTACGAAAAGAATTCCTTTTCCAAGGTCACTATCCTAATAACAATGGAAAAAGATGTAAATCCACTGAAGAGATCTAGTCCTTTAATTTGCTCTCTTAGTTTAACATCTATGAGCTACCTACTAGCACAAAACATGTTCATCCTCCCATTTTCACAACAGCAGGAAATGGTTAGAAGAGTATAGAAAAAGTTCTATTTTTTCATAAGGCAAATTTAACACAGATTTTGCTACGAAGACGGAAAACAAAGTGAATGAAAAGGTGTGTGCTGGCTGCTTGGGGGGGCAAGGCTCATAAATCACTGTACGTTAAGAGCACGTGCTGAAACTTCATGGTGCCAGTCACGTAATTTTGTGTATTTGGGACTAAAGACGTGAAGGGGTATCTTTTCCCTGTGGAAATAAAAAAAAGAAAAGAAAAGAAAAGAAAAGTGATAGAAGAGTCATAAGAAAGAGAAAGAAAAGTTTCTAAGTTCATCATGCAGAAAACATGCCTTATAAAGCTTAATTTCACATAGCTGTTTTATTTAATAGCAAAGATTTTAAGGGGAGAGCATTTTTAGAAATACAGAAATTAATTCATAGAGCCCTCTGGGAAACATCAATTTTTATGCCCAAAATAAAGTGACTGCAAGACAACACATTGAACTCATACACAGAGATCTGTAGTGTTAGCAAAGCACCCCCAAATACACCTGCTGCTCACTTACTGCAATACAAAAGAAAAGAAGCATAGAGAGAAAATCCACACAATTCTACTAATTTAAAAATCTCTAAGTTGTACATTTAAGTCCCACAAAAGGCACCAAAGTTAAATGCTTAGCTTCTACTTGCAAAGACAATATGCCATATCATTACACTTGAAAACGTGAAAAAACAAATTGAGACCATTCATGAAAGGAAAGCATTCAACTTACAAAAAGACGGACAACTTACTTTGCCTTCTTTGTATTATCAGTTTCAGATTCTTTCACTGAAACACAACAAGCAATATTCAGTATTAGTAAGCTTTTTTTAACTTTAAAGTCACTTAAGCAATTACCTATACGAATCAATACCAAATGGTCAAGTTGCAGAGTGCCACTAAAAAAATTCCATAATATGTTGTCATTGGCTATATACTATAGTCAGTATGACTACTGCTACCACTACTAACTACTACTACTACCACTACTACCACTACTACACTTTTCAGTGTAAGACTCCTGGGCTAGTTTCTTATTTACAGTACCCATATTATGCATGGCATAATTTAAAAGCAAACTGTCTCAGGAAAATTACTGTTTTCCAATAACTGTCTATCAATCTAAATGCTATTCTCTATGACAAAGAACAAGCATCCATTAGAACCCCTAAATATGCACTCACGATGCTCGGTCCCAGTGATCTGGGCGAGGATTCGGAAAGAGCGAGACTGGGTTGTTCCGGTCCTTGGATGCCAGTCTTCAGTATCCTGAATCAGCCTCTTCTTGCTGGCATCACTGTGAGTGGGTATGTGATAAAACTCTGTGTTGCGCTCCACAATGTGTTTTCTTGGTGGGCTAGGGTTAAGAAAAAAAGAATTACAATATTTTTAATTATATTAAGGACAAAAATATCCACCAGCAAATTATTCATCATTTATACATTTAATCCTCAATGTTCCTCTTATACATTTTGCTACTAAGCCTCAGTTTTTTTTTAAAAAAAAGACATTGTTCTAAAATAGAGTAGACTAGGTTTTTAAAGAATTAGTAAAAAAACAAAAGGTACTTAAACACTAATATAAAATGATAGTATAAGTATCTATTCAACAGAAAGGTTACCGTTTAGGCGGGATTTTCCTTTTAATTGACAGAAGAAGGCAGCAGAAGAAAGATTTCCAACATGAAGAACAAGAAAAGAAAAGAATAAGAAAAGAAGGAAAATAAGAAATTAAAAAGTCCACAGTAGTTAAAGTCAAATATTTAGAAATTACTTGTATTGTATGCCTAATAAATCACAGATACGACTACAACCACTGTTAAATATCGATATGCTGCTAAAAGGTACTGACTTTCACAAAATTAAATGATCATATCTTCCCTAGGCCCAGGAACCAAAAAATGGTTTCATACAGGCTAAACCAGCAATTCCAAAAACAATTTTGAAAAGGCCCAGACCACCATTTTCTATAGTTTTCTCATTCACTTGTACAGATATCCCTCATTCTAAATAGAGTGAGTGCAGGACCAGCGGAATGAAGAAGAGCTGTGGTGGATCAGAAACCAACGAAACACCTATCAAAAGACCAAGAGGTAAATCTTGGCTCTGTGACTTGCCAGATGCTTGATTTTGGACAAGTCGATCTCACTGAGCCTCAGTTTTTCATTTATAAAACAAGATTATCACAAAGTAGCATTGTTCTGAGGATTAAATGAGATAATATATGTGAAAGGGATTTGTAAACTACAGAGTTTAAGAACTTTGAGTTTGCTAAGAACATTCATTTTTTCTATTAACAAACCATAAATATTAAGGAATTTACAATGTATACTGTTTTTACACTTTAACCTAAGATCTACTGAACATAATACATACTCGTCCCCTCTCTCCTCCCTCCCCCAAAAACAGGAGAAATGCAAACTTTCCGAGGCTATGAATTTAACATCAGAAGAGTCTGACTCTGGACTAGCAGACGACTGGCACAGACCCAAGGAGAGAAACCACTCTAAGAGTGTCAGGTGTGGGTGGCAACACCTGCTGGGTAGAACTCCTGAGAAAAATCACAGTACTCTAAGCCTGCCAAAGGACTGCTGTCATTTTAACAGTCACACTATCAAAACCGTCTCGGTACACAAGAAGAGTTTGTGTCCAGTGAAGAACATGACAGAATTCAAGTTAACATTGGCTTTAGAGTCAGACACAATAGTTTCAAGTACCACATCCTCCACTCAGTGTGTGCTGTAGATAAGTCAAGTAACTTTCATCTGACAAATGGAGACTGCATCCACCTTAAAGGGTTATTTTGAGGAATATGTAAGATAGGTAATGTATGTAGTGTTTTCCACGGTAACTAACCCATACTAGTACAGTAATGATCACATAATGTGTTCGTCTATGACTACTAGAAAATGTATTTGTGATGCGTGTTCTAAGACTATGGGTCATCTGCATACATAACAGAATCAATAGTATTTACACACAAAATTAGTAATACTCATTATACTTATTATTATAATTTATGGTACTATTTCAAGATTTCAGAGTGAAATATCTGAAATACCTTTTACTAATATTGAAAACCTAATGCTTTTTAAAAGACAAAATTTTTAAAAATTAGGAAATAATAGGCACAGATTATCTTATAAATACACTTCCTTTAACAGATATAAATTCCAAAACAGACGACACTTTATCTTATGCAATTTGAAAAACCTTTTATTTAGCTACTTATTATAGTTCTACATTTCTATATAGTGAGTGAGTGTAGCTGACTCTTATAGTGGTGCCAATTTTAGTGCCACTATAGGTTTGGTCTATAAAAATACAAAACAGCAGTGTCAAGCTATGATACTAAGAATAATAAAATGACGCCACTGAAAAATATTTTTTACCCATGACACCCTTGCAAAAAGTACAGTACACCTTATACTCTGTGACATTCACCACAGCTCAAGGTCTTGTGTTAAGTGATAGAAGTTTCTAAACATTTACTTAGTGTTTTCTGGCTTCGAAACTCTAGACTCTGATACTCTATGATTAAAGAAGAGAATAATCTCAGTGATTTTATTTTTAAAAATGTATTTGGGATAGAACATAAATTTAATTATCAAGAGCAAATACTTTATTTCAAAATAGAGACATTCAAAATTAGCAAGTTCATTCAAATTTTTAAGAAATACTAAACCAAGGAGGCCCAAACTACACCTCTAACTCTAGTGCACACCGTCTGTATACTTACTTATCAGCCTACTAGGTTGTTCCACTACAGAAGTATGGTTGTTCTGAATATACTCAATGATTCAAATGAAGTTCTCTAGGATGTTAAACATGTTTCCTAGGCTCCTTAACAGATCTGAAAATTCTTGCAATGAGAAGACACTAAAAATCCACTGGTGGTGTTAAGTTGAAAGCAAGATGGAAAGTTACAGAGAGACAACGATGAAAATTACAAAAGGAACCAGTGATTAGGTACTTACACAGTGCCAGGGTTACTGGAGGAGTAATACACACAAAAAGACGTTATAGAGCAGAGAAGACATTGATGTTCCCAGGATGATGGAAAACAGACAAAGATGAGGCCAAAAAGAAGAAGAAGAAGAAAAGAAACAAAATGAAATAACGAAATTAGAAACGAATTTATGTGAAGATGTTACACAAACATCATGCTTCAAAATAATCATGTAAACACACAAAAACAAAAATGAACAAATGTTAGTCAAAATTCTGTTACACTGTTATTATTTGGACAACAGTTTTATAAATGTTTTTCTGTTTCCCAAAACACTGAGAAAAATTTTATATATTAATGCTAGTTCAAGTCTCAAGTTACTAATACCAAGGGAGAGAGATCCACTATGTAAAAAAAAAGTTCTAAGTTTCTATAAAATCCATTTTATCACGAATCTAAGTTCCTACCATGTTCCTAACAAAAGGCAGACAATAAAATAATTACTAGATGGTAAGATGTAGAAACAGATCATTTTAGAAACCACTTTTAAAATCCGATCAGAATAAGAGAAAATCTTTCACTGTCACATAATACAAGTATATATTAATAGCAAGTGTAATCTCCTCACATAAACTATCCTAAATCATATATTAAAAAGGAATGATAAGCTATTTGAAAATATTCTCTAATTTTTTGCAATGTAATGATTATGATGAAAAAATATAAGAAACACACTGGGTCATAAATAATGAACTATCACTCAATTTTCATACTCTCCTGTCTGGCATTACACTGCCCTCATTCGCAAGCATATCCCAGTAAGTTTAGAACTGATTTGTGGGAACTCCACCATTCTGTAACAGCAGAGACCTCATTACTGCCCAGAAGGGCACGTCTGATATGATACAGTTAAGGAACGAGGTTAGTAACACCGGAAGAGGGAAACCTCAAAACATAATTCATTCACATAGCTGATGAAGCGTAGAATCATTAGAAACAAATATATTCATATTCCATCATGGATAGCGAAGACTAAACTCTATAAAGTGTGTCAACACACTGTTGAATCAATCCTTCTGCAATGAAGTTTAGTTAGAGTAACTACTAATTCATTATAAATGTAGTAAGAAACACTGCCCCGCAGTCTGAACACTAAGACCGTGCAGTGTAGCTACACTATATTTCCACACACTCGAGTCAGTTTCATTAACTCAGCAGAGGGCTGAGTTTTGCTGAATGGGAGTGACACGCAGGACTAAGTTGATCTCAATAGTTTACAGGTATTTATTCTTCTGTAGCCACAATGTAAAGCATTCTCTCCTCTGCACTGCTATTTTAAATAGCAGGGATATTTTCCAAATTACCTTCTCCTGAACAGAGTAGAATTTTAGACATCTATTTAAACATTTGAAAGTTTAGGAAAATCTTTATGTCAACATGAAGTTGGGGGTAAATGTTCTATGGCGTGGTGGGGGCAGCAAGTGGGGGGTTGATTGGTTTTAACTGGAAGATGTCAACTTGAATATGTCAAACAAATATTTTCACGTATTTTAGAAAATGTACCCTAATGAAATAGCAACCATACACGGCAGTGGCATCTGTGCCAAGGTGACAGTCAGATGGCCTGGTTTCTCACCGTAGCTGTGCTGCCCACTTCGCCTGTGCCCTGGGCAAGCTGCAAGTCACAGAACCCTCATTTTCCTCAACAGTGAAATGGGTTACAATTTCTCTGTCTTTCAGACCTCTGGTAAGGTCATGTGTTTAACATATTTGAAAGCACTTTAAAAATTATATAGGGGGCCAGCCTGGTGGTGCAGCGGTTAAGTGCGCACCTTCCGCTTTGGCGGCTCGGGGTTCGCAGGTTCAGATCCCGTGTGGGGACGTGGCACTGCTCATCAAGCCATGTTGTGGCAGCCGTCCCACATATAAAGTAGAGGAAGATGGACATGGATGTTATCTTAGGGCCAGTCTTCCTCAGCAAAAAGAGGAGGATTGGCAGATGTTAGCTCAGGGCTAATCTTCCTCAAAAAAAAAAAACTGTATAAGTACAGGTTTGCTGTTAGTATCGATTCCCCAACTGCTCAAAACAAGGAAAGTGCTATCAAACCTGGCTGTAGTTTATGCACATTATTCACTCATATAGCCTCAATTCACTCAATTTTCCTCAAGTCCATAATCACTAAAAACAAACACTAATTTCAAGTAACAGAAATAAGCCCGGGTCACAAGCTGGTGATGCAGAGGAAGGCTTACCAAACTTTGGCTTCCAAAGACCTAATCTCGAATCTTTATCACTTACAAGCTACATGACTTGAAAAATTACATAACCTCTCATTGTTCAAAGTCTAAAAGAGAATTAAATCAGATAATGCATTTAGGAAGACCTAGCACAATGCACAATAACACCTAATAACTTAATGAATCTGAATCTGGAATTAAAAAATGATTATAATTAACCTAAAAGCTAAATTTATTTTTCCAAGTCTTATTTTTCCTCCTTTACAAGTCAAACTGTTATGTTGGAATCTAGTAACTAGTTAAAATCTTTGTGTATAAGAATCTCACTTTAACTAGACAACAGGAAATGAGGGTTTGGGGATGTCTGACCAGTACACTGGTGCATAGTATTCCTAGGTGTGTACAACATGAAACCATCCTGTCAGTGAGACCACAGCCACACCAGAAGGAAGCTGCTCTCGTAATTCAAAGTGAATTCTCGTGGGTGTGTCTAAGACTGATATTCCCTATTTCCAATGCTGCTCTACAATGTGATAAGAAATTTCTCCACATGCTCAGAATAATCATAACTCCATTAAAACAAAATTACTTTAAGTTCTTATCTAATGTGATTTTTATCAATTTTTAAAGCTAGTAATCACCAGCCTGTTTACTGTCAATACTAACAGACATAAAAGCAAGGTTTTAAAATTAGATCACAGTGATTCCCAATGCCTATGCCAACTAACTGTGACATTAGTAAGTTCGTAATTATCTCTCTCAATTAATTTCAAAGGTGTATAACTTTCTATCATCCAGTAACACACAACTGCACGTACAGAGGTCTAAACCTTCCAGTAATATTGTTTGAAAACTCATAAAGCTTTTAGAGACTTTCCTGGGAAACACTGGTTTTTGATATGAATTTGGAAATCAACTTAGTTTTATATATGCTATTCACTAGAGGTACGTATCTTTATTCTTCTCCATCTATCTTTATCGTTGTCTTCTGTCTCAACTGATACAAATTACATTCCCACAAGCATTACCTCTTTTAAACCATTACACAGCAAACCCCACATATATTTTATGAAAAAAGTTAAACACTACCATTTATTACTATAAAGCAATTCACCACAACATAGCAATGCAAACCAAACCTACTGAAAACACTAAATGTGGTTATTCTAAGTTACAGCTGTTTTGCAAAATTTAACTTAATTTTGCAAAAATCAGGCATTCATGCTGTTTACTCATATATAAATCACCATATTTCCTCTCCAGTAATGTAGATACTAACTTTGTCACTTGTGTTTTCTGCAAAAAGAAAAGCATTTAAAAATATTACTACCATATTGTTTTTTTATTTTGTACGTTCCAAGGCCAGATTCTTCAAAATACCACATAGGAACTGTTAGAAGAGACTGCAGTCCAACAAAACTGACATTTAGGAAGGCTCTATGAAAGACTTACCTCTTGAAAGCAGTGGCACATTATAATGCAAAGGCCTTTGGAAACGGAAAAAGGTAATCACTTCAGCTACCTGACGCAAAGAGCTCCCCTCCAGTCTGGAATATAAAGCCCATTTTCCTCTAAGGAGAGGAAGGAGAGTAGTAAAGAAAACAGCAAGCCGAGACAACTATCTGTGTACGCAGAAGAAAGATTAAAACTTTCTTAAAGCGCCTTGTTCATTATTATTTATAAGAAAGAACAGGAATGCTTATGTGGTATTATTAAGAAACATTCTTAAAATATCAACATAATTATAGATTTCATACTATCAGGATGAATAACTATTTCTCAGTAATGATGCTTAATTAATAAGCATTTGTGTCTTCTATTTATTAATCCTATAGAAATTTGTGTGGGATGTCTCTCAAACAGGCACATTAGCTATTACTTTAAATCACATAGAAACTAACAGTCCTCCTACTTTGAGGAAAAAGATAACTATGCGTTTAACTTTAATTCTTCTGAACTCTTAAAGTTTTGGTTACTGGCAATATATTATTTATAAAATAAAAATTAATTAATAAAAAGTAACCACTCTCAACTTTGAAAGAGCTTTGTTGCAGACCTTTTGTAACATTATAAAAATATGGGAAATTTAATTATCACATAATTAGTAAAAAATCTGACAATGATTTCAGAAAAACCATCTGACGTCTGATGTAGGAAATGCATTCGTCAATGTCACAAAACACCTACTATTCAAAACGACACATGACTGCCTAGTAAAGGGTGTGATCTATTTTTGATTTCACTAATCTAAACACAGTAAGAGAAAGGGCACTGCAAACTTGTCTTAGAATTTCAGACACCACACGTTGCTTTCACAGAAATCCAGTTCTTGTCCTAACAGCTGGACAACATTTGAAGTCAAGCTCTTTTCAAATACACCCAGTTTCTAAATGCAAAGCAGTAACTTGCTTGCTGATGATGCAAAATATGTAATAATCCCTTTTCTCCTGAGTCTTGCCCAGTGCTGGACACCAGGCACATGCTCCATAATCCCACGTCGACTGATTAAGAAGCCACCATAGCGGCCCTATAACCATACCACTGCCTACAGTTATAGTTTGAAAATAATAAGCTTTAAAGTGTTTCAAATTTAATCACCAAAGCTGTGCTTATAAAACACAAAATTTAAGCTTGGTATTTTCACGTGTTTTAAATGTCGTACTTTTTCATAACCTCGACTTGCTTATACTTCCATGATTTTCCAGAAAAAAGACTTTCTTACAAAATTTCAAGAAGTGTTAGTAAGGAGAAAAGATTTTAGCTCAAACACTTCTTTCAACGAACTTTCTTCTACCAAACCTGAAATTTAATAAACAGAGTAAACTTCTGCTTTTAGTTTTCTGTGGGGCTAGCACCTGAGGGGCAGCATCTGTCTTTTCAGGATATCTACTTCAATTACTCTAAAATCTACCGTCTTAACATAGACATACAAAAAAATACAACCAAACACACCTCAACACTATGTTATTCTCTTCCTCACATGAAAGAAGAAATAACACTGTTTGAGGGATTCTAGTTTTTCTCAATAAACACAGCAGAACTGTAAAAAGCCACCCACAACCACAAAACCCTCTGTGGGCCTGGGAGCTGCTCCTCCAGACCTGCTCTCCCTCTCAGCGGCAGCCTGGAGCCCTGCCACCTTCGCTGTCAGGGCCCCAGAGTCGCCATGGCAGCAGCGCTACAGAAAGCACAGCCCCTTCATTACATGAATTAACATTCGGAAGGGATTATCTCAGAAAAGACCTATCCACACAATTAGTTTAATTATATTTTCCTGGGAACTGGCATCGGTAAAAAGCTTCACGCATGCAGATTATTTCCCTTTGTTTTCCTTTTAAAGTACATTTTTGTCACAATAAATCTGATCAAAATGATTTTACAAAAATGACTTCGGCTTAGAGTATGGTCACTGAATTCCAAAAAGAATAAAATGACCACTTATAAATGGAGGCCATTGAAAATACACTTCAACCAATTTTTCAAAAAATATACCACAAAAAGGGAAAAATAATAAGGAATAGATTTTCAAAAACTTCTGCTGACATTACATATTTGCTGTCCACTGCTTTAAACCTGTTCATTTTAGAAAAATCTTTACAATGAAAATATTTTCTAATTTGCTTCTGATGTTTTTTACGTACCCCTTAATGTTACTGTTCTGCCATTATTATTTGCTTTTAAAGACTAAATTCTAGCTTAAGGTTATCTGAAAAGCGTGTTGCAAGCTATCTGACCTAAACTAATGCAGGATGCATAGACATGAGTTAAAACTCAATTTGCTTTCTGTCTTCTTAAGATTATTTCCTAGAAAGAAAGCTTCTCACCAACTCCTCATTCCTCTCTCCTCAGAGTGAGAGACATAAGCTGACACAACTGTAACACTGTTTAAACTTTAGGTGGCTAATCAAAGGATGGAAAAACTGAGGAAGAAAGATTCAAGATTCGCCCTGCATTATAAGTGCCAGCTGCTCAATGCTGTGCTAGGACTTGGAGAAAAAGAGTTATGGAGTAGGTTACATGGTTCATGACACGTCAAAATGCATAATTAGGTTTCGATTAACCTATAATTGCCTCGCAGAAAGTGCTGTATGTATATAATATAAAGCTACATGTTAATGAAGCAAATAAAACTTCACCTTCCTTCCTTCCAAGAACAGCTGATTTGGGGGAATGTAGATTGTTTCCTGGAAATTGCCTGAAAAAAGAGTTTTGATAAAAGCAGAAAGCACCCTTGGCCACCTACCCATTTTGCTGTTTACTGTCACCCTGGGATCCTCTTCTCTGTCCCTCTGCTAGCTCCTGAGCAGTCTCGGCACACACGCTGGTGACTGTGGGCTGCCGTGGGACAGTAACTGCAGGTTTACCAGCGCTCAGTGCAGATGGACGCTGGTCAGCACTAAGATTGGCATTAGCATGCAGTCCAGACGCAGCAAATGGGGGAGGTGTGACAGCAGCCACGGGTGGAGGGGAAGCATGTGATGAAGTGGTCGCATGGGCTGGGGTGAAGGCGGACGATGGTGATGGGATGGATGTGACTTTTGGTGAAGACACAGAGCCAAAGGGCCGGGGTGCCTTATTGTAGGTCATGTTGGTGGTGGAAGTGACTTTGGACACAGCAGGAGATGTAATGGGCACAGGTTTAACTACTTCTTTAGGTTCTCCCTATGTAAAATAAAAATAAACATACACAAAACACACCAAACACATGCAAAATGGATTCACTGAAAAGAACACACAGCTAGTTTCTAAAAGACAAACACAATCATGTTAGCAGCCCAAACTTTACATGTTTCCAGATAAAAACAATGAGCTGATATAGCATAACATGCATGCTAATGGGTCCCAACATGCATAATACAGATGCACACAGTGAATATATTTTTTTAATAAAAACGAAAGGAGTTTCAAAACATTTGGGAAATAGAGCAGGAAAGCTATCATAAAGCCTAAAGGTCATCATAAGTGTCAAGTGAGACATATTCCAAAGGAACATTTTTAAAATACCCCATAATAAACAAAATATCTCTAACTGAAATGTTTATTTTAAAATATCCAGAGTCTCAATTAAAATTCCGTCTTTCAAACAGGTTTAATTACTCTCCAGAGCACAATTATTTGATTCATGCAGAAAGAAGAGCACATTTCTAACTCTTCAATTAAAAAAAAAAGAGTAAGATGATTTTCATCTAACTCAGAAATGTGCACATTCTAATTAATTATTTTGAATCACGAAGTTGCTTTCACAAAAACAACAAAAAAACAAACAAATGAACAAAAAAAATCAATCCTTTCCCTTTCCTGCAATCCACCTGTTTCTCTTTCTGGAATGTTCTGAGATATCATTCAGAGATGGAATAAAATTCTTTCCTTTTTCCAAAATAAATATTTAATAGTTATAGAAGGAAAAAAATGATCTTAGATGTTTCTTCACTACCATGAGCAAAAAAATAAAAAAAAAGAAAAGCTAGTAAGAAAGATCAATTTCTCCTAAAATTAACAGAATTTGTGTGTGCAAATCCCTATTCCAAAGCAAGTATAAACTTTAAGAGAAAAAAACAGTTTAAGTTTCTATGATGTTTAAGAATAAATCTCTACTCACCCTACCATCTCCAAAGAAAAACAATGAAATTTTTTTTAAAGCATATAATGGTGGTTCTATTAAATTTAATTTTAAGAAGAAAAAGGTGATCTAAATTAATCTTACAGAAACAATAAAGCTAGCTGAGAGGGGGAAATAGCTTAATGCCTCAGCAAATCAATATAATAAGTAATTCAATGGAAAGGCACAAGGAGAATTAAGGAGAAAACTCCAAAAAGCATAAACCAGATGTATATGAATAATGGTTTGGGACAAAATGAGGATATATACGAGAGAAAAGGGTACTTGCCAATAACCTAATCTAAGAATACTCTGAAAACATAATTAAAAACTTATTATTAAACAAAATGTTATTAAAGACTTATTGTAATATTCATTTTCAGTAACCGCTTATTCTCTTTAGAAAATGTGAATAAAGATAGGCAAATTAAAAGTGAATGTAAGAAACTGAGACATAAGTTATTGATAACATATGACATTGGAAATAATGTTTTAATCATCCAGGTATAATTATAGATGGTAATCCTGTATACGTTAATTTCCATTTTCCCCTGTTATCTTTAAAGGAAAAGAACTGTGAAGAAAACTGTATTGATACTACAAATTGTGAGTATGGCCTAAGACAGGAATGAAATTGCAGGGGTTCAAGAGGGGCTATCAAATGGTACCCTAGTGATACTAGGATAGAAACGCACCTTTTGAACAGGAACCAGCTCAGGCTTGGATGTAGCAGATGCTCTGAGGGGGAAAAAAGAAAAAGAGAAAAAAATGACTTTTGCAAACTCGAAATCTTATTAATGGAATTTTTATTATATACCTTAGTATACTAAACCATCAGAATTTATAGTTTCTTAATTCATGATTTTGACTATTTACAAACTACTAATTAGTTCATGTAAGTCAAATGCTGCAAGATCCAATACCCTTTCATCCTAGATAATCATTAGTTCTCTACATACTCAAACGAGGGAAGACAAACACCAATCCTGTTAGCTGATGCACCCATGTTTAAGCTTTAAATTAAGGCTATTCCCCATCCAAAAGGGCAAAGTAGAATAAGCGTGACTTTCTGATCCTTGAGGGGTTCCTCATCTAAGCCGAATCTCTGTCTCCAACAGTATGTGCCTTTTCTCCTGACATCCATGAATATGTCCATAGGCTACTGGGTTCCTCTGTGAAGATAGTGAGTAAATTCTGGTTGAATTGGGTCACCGAATGAGTATTTATTTCGTACTCATACTTGTAAGTCCTTATGCAAGTTAATACATTTGTTATACTAAAACTAAACTGTAAGTTCCTCCTCTAGGCTATAATTTCAGTGGGTGATGACCATGTCCCATTTGTGTCTCTGTATCAGCACTGTGCCTGACATGTCATAGAGGTCATCAGTAATAAGCGTGGAAAACAGAGAACAAGGAAAGCACAAAAATCCATGCACAGAATTTGACTATTTGCAAGTTCAGATTATTTTTAATATATGCTTTTTTGTATTATTACCGTCTCTTTGGTTATCATGGACTAATAGTAGCAATAACTGATTTGGAGCAATTATCTCATGACAAATAAGCAAAGCAGCAACTATCAGTATCCTCATTTTCCAGATGAGGAACTTCAAAGCTAGAGAAAGTAAATCACTAGGATGGGGCTAAGGCCAACAGTTCTTTTATATTACAAGGCCCTGGCTGTAGTCAAGGACAGTAACAAAATGTTTGGGAAAACTTCTAATGATTTACCTAGTATTAAGGTATATGTTATGTTTACTTAGGCCAGAAGCAATTTCACTCCTCTTACACAAACCTGATAAGACATCAAGTGCAGAATTCAAGAAATGCAACCGTAGTAGGTAAATTATAAGTGATAATAATTTTAAGATACAAACCATGAGATCATTTTACTTATAGTGATAACAGATCACCAATAGAAAACGCTTGTAAAGGATATTTGGTCTCTACGAGCATAACCTAGCAATGAACTCCAATCAACATTTTTGGCAGCAATTGAATTTTCCAATAACAACTAATTTCGTTAGCTAGGGCAAGCACTGACTGAATAATTGGCTAACCTAATGAGAGGCCACAAAGGATGCTAACATTCAGTTACTGGAGAACAGAATTAGACTGTGTGCAGTTGCACAACCATGTGTACTCTCAAATGGACAATTTCTCTTTTACCTTACAGGATTATGATTACAAGCAAAGGAAACAAGTTCAAGTACACAACAGTGGAATCTTCCTTTCATTGAAATTTCACAATAAGATGTAATCACAAAGGATCTACTTATTAAAACCACCCAAGGCATTGTTGAAAGTTTGCCATAAGAGAGAGGATGGTATCCTTATGTATCTGGACACTTAAAAGGTGCATGGAGCTCATCTAGCAATTTAAAAACAATCTCTAAAAAGAACAAGATGTTTAACAGTCATTAGGTTTCCAAACGGAATAAAATGCATATATTCTATGTCCATGAAAACAAACCCCTTAGTTTTTTTCTAGGTGTTAGTTCCTACTTAAACAGTGTTAGCAACAACAAAACGACAATGGTTAGTTTTCATTAATTCTGAAGTCTAACTTCTTATTTTGTGGAGAAAGCACAGAATAATAATGAGTCCTAACGTACTTTATAGAGTGAAAGTTCTACAAAAAAACTGCTTGAAATCTTGAACTCACAAAAAAATTTTAAAATCTGAAACTCAAATCTGTTTGCCCTGTTTGCCTTCTGATAAAATCTCACACATGCAACAGCATGAACTAAGACAAGCAGTCAGAGAAAAGAGGGGCTACACGCCCTCAGGATCCCAGGATTGAGTCCACTGCACATTAAAAACACAATCATTTGGAAGGAAAAAAATAGATGGCTTATAATTAAACATCAAATAACACAGCTGACACTAGATGCAATAAAAATTAGTTCTGTTGGTTTAAATATTTAAATAACAACACAGTGAGTCATAGAATCATTGAAACTTAGAAGGTCCCTCAGAGTTACTTTATCACAAGCCAATCAGGTACTCGTCCGACTTCTGTTTGAATAATTACAGCAGGTCACAATTTAAACCATGTAATTTTTGAATCCTGTTTAAAATGGTCTTCATTTTAGCGTGTTCGTTTTTTGGAGTAAACAGAAGTAATCAATCTGTCCACACTAAAAATATTTGGAAAAACATTTTTAACACACCGTATATGTACATAAAATCTATAACGTGCATTAGTTACACTTTAAAAGATCAGGAGGCTAGATAAATCTATTTAAATGTAATCACATACTCTTATGACACTAAAACTATTGTGGTTCAGAATATTTAGAATACATGACAAATGAAATCTGCAAAATTACTGAATAGTAATAACACTAGCTCAAAAGAATAAAACTTTACTGATTATCACAGAATAACAAAAAGATACACCACCTTTTGCTTTCAAATGTGTAAAGATTTTTAAAAAATATTAATACATAATGCTTATGAGAATACTCTATATGTTGCTGGAAGAGTTGTATATTATTACGGCTTTTCTGGAAAATAATTTAGCATTTATTTATAAGAAGCTTTGAAAAAGCTCATGCCCTGTGACATAATAATCAACTTCTGAGAATCTATTATAAGGAAATAATCTGAAATATAGAAAAGACTTTATGTATAAACATACTTGTTGCCTACAGTATAACTTACACTAGTGAAAAATTGGGAACAACTGATCAAATTCACAACAATGAGGCAGTGGTTCACTGTAATATAACCACACGATGGAACACTGTGCAGAGATTAAAGTCACTCTCACAACTGCGTGAGAGCACGCTTACTTTGTGATGGTAAGTGAAAAAAGGAAGATATAAAATAGCATATATAGCATATCGGTACACGGAAAAAGTAGATGGAAACACACACCAACAATTTAGTAGAGGCTCTCTGTGGATGATATTTGTTTTTTCTCTTCTGTGTGTTTTTATACAATGTATATGTGTTACTTTTTATAATAAGTAAGACTATGTCTCAAAGCATGCCTCCTAGAAAACTACTTTCCAAAACACAAAAGAAAAGAATAAGGTGTTGTTATCAAAGATATCTGGAAAACTTGAAGCTACATAAGCATCTTAGCCACAAGACTTCTCAGAGCCTTTAAACGCCTAAAGAAGAAAATACTGTGAATTGTTGTCCATACCCATTTGAAATATGGAATACTCATTTATTTAGTTACTCATTTATTTAGGAGCCCTTTTTTAAGACTGGAGTTAGGAAGGGGAAAACCCTCTGGGAAATGCTATTTTAAAGAAACAAAGAAAGTAAACCTCTGTAAGTCTGAAATGTTTACTTAAGTCTCTTACAAGCAGCTAAAATTAAGGGAAAGAAATAGTACAATCCATAAAATCCTCAGAATCTTTTGTTATACAGCATATTTCTTATTGAACTAGTGCTTTCTTGAACTTTGTTTAATAAGATACTCAAAGACTAGGAGCATAATTTAATCAATGTTTATGCAGGAAAATCTCATTTCCTTCAGCAAAGTGAAATATATATTTCCTATACTCTCTGAGGAGAAAATCCTAATATACGAATGAGGAAAACTATTTCTCAAAATTAAAGTTTTTATAGTTTCTTTTGTTTTTGTTTTTCTTTTTGTTTTAGAAAATTACTAGATTAACCATCTGCTCCTTTACTTTAGAAATGTCATGGGTTACTTAAAAGTAAATAATTTTGTAAAGATTTTTAAATAGTTTTAAAAACTAAGGTATAATTATTAAAAGTTATTCCTACATTTTTCTCTTCAATCCTGGGAAATACGCAATGGGATAAAATCTCTCCCTTTCAATCACAGTGATCATCACAAGTCACTTTTGTGTAGTGTGTGTTTCAAACCAGCAGAGATCCTGGAAATGGCTTAGTGCCATGGGCTCAACAATTTGCCTATTGTTCTCTCCTCCCCGAGTGCAAAGTCACTGTACAGGAGTAAGCTATGATGGTGAGAGACTAGTGCCTTGGCCCAGTACTATCCTCAACTCACGGAATTCAAAGAACAAAGCCGTCAGTGTGGCTGGAACCATCTATTTTGAAAATTGATTGATTTTTGCTAAGAGCAGTATCCAAAATAAAAATCCCTGATGCATTACAACCAGTTTCAGAACTTCTAGCTAAACAGTTGAAAGGAGTTCTAAGCTATAATGCATTGTATTAGAAACTAGAATTGTGAGGCCCTGGTTAGCATAATGGATAGGAAAAATAATGCCATCAACAAGCAGTAACACTAACGAGAACCAGATTCAAAGGAATCAAGTAAAACTGCATCTGATGAACACCTAATGAATGGTGTTATATTTAAGTTATATTTTTAACTAGTTTAACGCATTTTTCTAATACTGCTTTATAAGATAACATGTTTTTAGTTAATAAAGTAGCCAATGAATGTTCACATTAGCGTTTAAGAATGAGGACTCAGGCAACAGAACTAGACTGATAAGGATTATTCGCATCACTCATTATGTCTTGGTGACTCCTTCAACCATTCCTCATATACTTAACTCATAAACAATTACACAGAAAAGAGGAGGATTTTTAGTTCATCTTCTGTGAGATGAGCCCCATCTAAGTTTCCCACAGCATGGCCATCTTTGGGCTCACTGACCTCAGGACCCATAAACACTAGGGTATGTCATTAATCACTTTAATTGCAAAGTTGTCAATTTGCAATAACAAAGCCACTCCAGAGGGGAAAAAGTGAGCACTCAAGTGTGCAGAGGGATGTCTCTTTAAACAATTTCCCCATATTTTATTGTACTTCCAGTCAGTCTACTTTCCTAACAACTCAAACCTCAAACATTTAAATCACTTACGGCAATGTATCAGTGGTTTTTTCTAAATGATATGAGAATTTATAAAGATTATATTTTCTATAAACAAAAGTACAAAATAGTTCTATATCAGCATGTTATAAAACCCAGTAGCTTATAAAAAGATGGTACTCACCACATACACAGGCACTCACACACAGTCTCACTTTCTCTTTCTCACTCTTTGTATCTTCTCTATCCTACTATGAGAACTAATGAAATACATTTTTTCCCTCTAGAGAGAAAGAAATAACCCAAATCTGCACAGACTTTGAAGAATGGGAGACAGAAGCAAGGGAACTGCTCCAGCCTATCTGGGTACATGGGACCCCTTCTGCTTGGGCTTGGCTTGAAATAGGGTATGGCTCTGAGAAATCCAGAACAGGCAGTCCCCACTTGACAATTACTTCCCTAGGTAAGGGTGAGGGCTTTTGTTGTAAAGATCCTTTTCAGGTGGTCACAGCAGCTGATGGGCTTTGAGGAGAAATTTTCATCAACCAGTTCTAAATCAAGCTAGAGGGGGGACAGGCAGGGAGAGAAGAAGGGAGGGAGGGAGAGAGGGACTTCTACTGAGTTTCCCTGACCTGCACGGTTACACTATGTTCAAGGAGAAAAAACTGGGGGACAGCGGGGTAGAGAAGGGAGCATTAGGCTAAATTTAAAATGATAAAATATTTCCCATTATACAAATAATGAGAACATCAGCCTTACAGCTACCACTTATTGGGGTCTTACTAGGAGTTCAACACTGAATTAAAGGTTTATATACAATTTATTGCTTAAGTTTCAGAAATAAAGCCTAGAAATGTTAAATAACTTGGACCACTAAAGAGTTTAATGCCAATCTCCACATTATCCTCCCTCTAATACATCCATCTCACTCCACAGGAGCCAAGAAATTAACAAAGATTTCTTCCTCTCATGATATGCTGCTTTATTTTCTATGATTGAAGCTCACCAATTCAATGTTATTAAGATCTTCAGAAATGCAAACTAATACTGATCAACTTAAATACTGTCACCTAGTTTTGGTGACAGTTTTATATATTATTTGACATCCATCACTTGAGATCATCCTTTCACCTGTCCAGCCATCAGGATTTACTGAGCCGCAGGCACTGTTCTGGGGTTTGAGAACACAGTGGTAAACTAGCCAAAGAAGGTCCCGCCTGGAATCTACATCCTAATGGAGGTGGCAGATAATAAACAAGTCAACAAATAAGACAGTTTCATATAGTAATAAACGCAAAATTTCACATTATTCTACATGATTTTAGATGGAAGGAATTTATGTTTTTACTTAATATTTATTTTCACAAGAAAATCTTTATCAGAGAAGAAAGTTTCATCTGTCCATTGTGCTTCAGGTCTACACTCAAAACCTCAGAATCATTTAAGTTAAAAATGCATTTTTCTAACTAGTATTTATAAAATAATTTCTATCAAAAAGAATATTGAAGAAATTGTACAATAATTTAGATGTGTTCAAGGTTAATCAGGATGATTCATCTTTATTATGGGTAAAACTTTTAAAATGAAAGTATTATTTCAATAAAAGATTATACATAAGAAATCTATTTTATATACCCCACCCACTGTTAAGAAATGGCAAACTTTACTGTAAAGGGCCAACAGTCAATATTTTAGGTTTTGTAGGTCACAGGATCTCGATTCAGCTACTCAGGTCTGCCATTATAGCAAATAAGATGACACAGACAAAATGTAAATGAGTGAGCATGGTTGTGTTCCAATAACACTTTATCTATAAAAACAGGTGGGGTGCGGGGGACAGAGGGGGTTGTGCTAGCTTTGGCCTGTAGGTCATAGTTTGCCAACCCTTGGTTTAGATCATTTTACAGTTTTGATTATACCAAACCTTCTAGGAAACAGTCTGACATCACCATGGCTTTTTTGGACGCTAAGCTTCATAATCATTCCACATAGCGAAAAACCCCTAATTATAATTTGTTCAGACCCTGACAGGTATAAGAATCGAGAGCTTAGCTTCTCATTATTCTTTCTGTGGTTGCAGGACACTACCTTTCAATTCCTCTTAACTCCTCTGCCTCAAACCTTCATACGACTTGCAACTAAACAACCCACCTAACCTTCCCAAACCACCCATTCAAATGAAATTCACACCACACAGTGCTGATAATGAAGCTTGGTGAAGGGACAAGTTTAAGATTATTGGATTAAGGATGACATTTTAAGCACTATTTTAAACTCTGCTACTCAGCACCTCAGTTCACTTGCTAAAACATGATAAAGGCTACTAAAAACTGCTCATCTTCTGCTTCTACGTATTATAAATGGAATCATTAGTAATGTAATTGTTTTTTAAAAAATTAGAAAAGAACAACTAAAAAGGATACACCATGCATTTTGTAAGAGAAGGTGAAAAGTACAATTTCCTTCTTTCCCATTGTTTTCCACTGAAACTCTACTTATTTCATTTCAGGCATGGGTTGTAATACTTTTCAGACTGATAGAAATAAGCAATCTATAACAGAGCTGCATTCTCTGAAAACCTACTAGGTTTATATCTTCCTTTGTGCACAATGGTAATGACTTCTACTTAGTATATCTTCTCTCCCAGCTCCAATCAGACAAAGAAAAAACATTTTTATCAACACAGTACTTCATTACTAATATGAAAATAATAGGATTTGCAAAGTAAATAATCTGCATGTGAAAAATTAAGTTCCATGTATACATCTAAATTTTTATAGCTCTTTTGTGACACTATTAAAATACGTTTGAACAACAAATGTGGTTAAAATTAATATTAAGAGAGTAGACATCAATAACAAACCATATGCACAATTGGATTTTCACAGACTTCTAGCGATGCATATGAAATGAACTGCTGCAGGAAAGCCTGGATAAGGGTCAGATGCTAAAGAGCAGGGTGAACATAGTATAGGCAGGCACAATTCATAACCTGAGGTTTGTCTACTTACTTTTTTCTTCCATCTAGGAAAAGCTACAACCCTAACCAGACAGAGAGATCCTTCTTTTCATATTCAGGCTTTCTCTTATCAAGCTCTTCCCTGATAGAGAAGTTTTTTGAGAAATAGGAGAAATAGCTAAATGAAGGTTACCAACAAAATTAATTAGCCACTCTACAGTTTCTTTGTTGGTACAAGGACAGTAATCCTTTCCTTGCAGAATGGTTTTGAGGATGGAATGAGGTCATGTATGTAACACACCTAGCAGAGTGACTGCACGAAGTAAGCGGTGAAAGATACTACTTTTCCCTTACATAGAAAATTAGACCCTGGAGTTCTGGAAATTATTCTCTGTTTCTGGTTGCATACTGTTATAATCAAAGCAAATTATCTACCAGCATAAGTTTCAAGAGAAGACAACAACAAACTAGAAACGGAGGAAACACTATCACTTATTGAGTACCTACCAAATGCCAATAACTTCATTCGGTCCATTACATAAATTATCTCATTTATTCTTCCTGAGAAAGTAGTATTGTTCTCTTTTTAAATGTAGGAAACAGAAGGTCAAATAGGTTAAGTAATTCATCCACGACTTAGAATTTGAAAATGGCAGAACCAGGATTTGAACTCAAATCCTGCAGATAAGCAACTCATACTCTGCCTTTTAGGAATAACACCAAATGAGATAAAAATCACAAAAGTAACTCTGGTAAAAAACTTCAGAGAGAAATGGTTTCAAACAATGAATAACTATTAACTTTCTATTAACTAATAACTATTTGTTTTTAATCATGTTATTTACAGAATGCCATCTTTGGTTTAATTCACCTAAACACAGGAGATTCTCATTGTAATACACACACACACACACATATATATAAGTAGTTAATATATAGCTACATAGAGATAGATGACATATGTAGATCTACCTATTTCTCTATCTATAGAAAATGCACATTTTACAGCTTGAGAAATACATACATAAATAAGAATTTCAGAAAATTCTCAGTTAAAGCTTACTAAACATGCAAAAACAAAGAAACAAGAGCCTTCAGTTCATTATTCTTTATTTTTCCAGAGAAGAGGAGTATTTTCCCCCACAGCAAAAGGAATTCTCTAATGATTTCATTTTCCAGCAGGATGGGGCTAGAGGTTCCTTAATGAACATCATCTATGGTGCTAAACGGGGTGTTCTGTTCGAAATAACAACCAGCTTCTGAAGTCAGTGGCCATGCAGATCTCAAGATGCCACATCACTCGATCTTCTTGTAGGTATGTGTCAAGAACCTCATGTTTATAAGTCCTCTTTCTCACGCTCTTGAGAAAATAAAGGAACTAGCATCACAGTCCCCACTTACAATTATCAATGGCGACATGCTACCAATAATCCAGAACGAATCTGACTGCAGCTCTGACATGCCCGGTGATACAGCGTTGTATACTGAGCACGTAAGGTTGCAGAAATAACCATGATGGTTCCTTTTCAATCTGGTTTTGGCTACATATGAATATATATACCTCATCACTGGATATACATCTACTTACATAAATATACCTACATATATACCTAGTCACTGAATAATAACACTTTTGATAGCATTCCATTCTTTTTGAATCTCACACACACTCTTGGGTTATAGTCAGAATCTAGCTCCTGTTAACCACCAGATTTGTTATGATTAGTATGGCTTTCTATATTACCATGAACTATGTTAACTAAGCACCTTCTCATTCCTGACCAATATGTATTATACCCAAAGTTACTTCAAGTTCAAGGGCAACAACTGTGCTGTATCTTTTCCTTAAATAATGTTTCATTAATTTATTAATTAATTCCACAAATATTTATTGATCCCCTAACAAAACAGGCTCTGTTGTAGGAGGTGGGGCAACAGTAATGAATAAAACAGACAAATGTCTACTTTGATGGTGCTGACATTCTACTTGGAAGAGGCAGACTAAAAACAAACAAGCAAAAAGTATGTCACATGGTACTGAGTGCAACGGAGTCTAATAAAGTAAGATGGGACAGGGATCCATTATTTTATAGAAAGGAGTCAGAGCTGTCCTCTGCGGTAAGAAGAAATCTGAGCAGAGACCTGCAGTCAAGAATTCCAGACCAAACAGCAAGTGCAAAGTCTCCGAAGCAGGACTGTGCCTTTGGGGCTGGAAGGGGAGCAACGGCTGGCAGGGCAGGGAGAGGTGAAGCCAGAGAGACACCTGGGAGCCAGAACCCACACGCTACTTTAGGCCACGAGGAGGACCTGGTCTCTTACTCCTCTAAGTAAGATGGGAAAGTATTCCTAAACACAGTACCCCATTTTGTAAGGCAGTTAAACCCAAATATCCAATTAAAGAAGATTAAATCTAAATACAGTGCTGAGCAATAAATTAGTCTGTATATGTCTGAACTGTATAAGCCTACTTACTAAGTAAAAGAAGGGGAAGACAGGGGGACTAAAACTTGCCCCAAATCTTAAATATAGCAAGACAAAATACAAATGGAAAATAGCAAAATACCTAATTTGTTCTTCAGACATCCAAAGTGTGAGATAACGCTCTTTGAGGTCCACATTTATATGTTCTCTGTGCTATGCTAATACTGGAGGCATAATTTTGCCACTAACTTTTTTCAGATACATCTCCTTTCCTATTCTTGTCTAGGCTAAACACATTAAATTGCAAACTTTTTTTGTAAAGTGGGTATTTTTAGGTATTCAATAAAATTTAAGGGGACAAGCATTCCAGCATTTAGCACAGCCTTATTAGGAAAACAAAGTCAGTCCACTGTCTGGTGGAGAGCACATGAAATGAAAACTCATTCTTTATAGTCTCAACTTAGTTTTTTCCATGTACTTAATAATTGAATAATTTTGGGTGGGATTAGGTTTTTTAAAAATTTGGAGGTAGTTACTCAGAGTCAAGGAATTTAAAAATTAGTGATCTCATGTGGCTCTTTTAGCCATAGATAAGCCACATCTATCCTTGTTTAATAACTTTAAGATGAGCCCTTAATTTCACATTACAGTTAAGAAGTAGAATCTTGTCCAATATCCTCATCACCAAATCTCATTAAATTAGTTCAAGTATTCAATATGATAATATCTAAATATAAAAAAGGAAAATTCAAAGCCAGCAAATGTTCAAATTGTTCATTTTAACAAGTTCTTATATTATTTTTGATTAACTTCACATTTATACTATCACGTAGAAAGGACTGGAACACATTCAATTGTTTCTTATATTTATTAGGAAACTTTATTTTTGTTTATAGAGACTAAATTTTGTTTATATAATAAGACTATTGCTTATATTTCTGATTGATAACAATGGATTTTGTTGTAAAATTCAAGCTACGTTAGAATTCTAAAGCTTTCCAATGTTAACAGAGTATTACTATTATTTTTAAAACAAAGGGATGAAATAAAATGTTATAAATTGCATTCCCTACTCTGATACCTCTGTCATTACAGGAAGAAAATCCAACAGTGTAGCAAGTTAGCAACACATTCCGCCTACTTTACCAAAAGGTAAGCTTATTACCCTGAGAGATTGATGAACATTCCTCCACCACTGTTTGAATCTAACACATTAGAAAATGAGCCTAGAATAGCTCTTCTTAACAGTACACAACTTACAACATAAGTGACTCAACATGAAAATTCAACACCACCAGACTAGTCCACACCTGTTCAATGGGACAAATCCACTGATCAAAAGCTGGAAAACTGCAGCGATGTCAAATTGCTATGAAAATTTCTAAATGCTTATTCTCGGCTTTGGTACTTATCTCAATTGTAGACCAGGAACAAACAATTCAGACTTGCACCAGTGTCCAGGGACCACAAACTTGAGAAACGTGGACACAGACCACTGTTTTCAAACTTTTTATCACAATATACAGTCAGAAATATATTTTATATCATGACCTATTTAGTACAAATATGAACCAATGAAACATATTTTCATGCGCAATCAATCCATTAACATACATTCTGTTCTAGTCTGTTTCATTTACAAAACAAAAAGGGGAAGAGGGGACACGCTGGTCCTGATTCAAAAAACTGAACACACAATAAACCTCAGTTTGATAAACACTAATCTTGACTCAAAGGCTGGGAGCTCAGAAGGGTCTGAAAGCTTGGTAGGTCATATAATAAACATGATGGCTGGCTAATAGTGGTGACACAACAAATGCTCACTAAACTGAAATAGCCATGCATAAAACAATATTACACTACCTTTAACTTTGCATTAAAAGGCACAAAATATAGAGACCTAGCAACAACAATTAACACAAGGTTCTGGACAGGACAGGTCTGTAAAGCTTAACCTCACCAAATTTGCTTTCGACAGAATTATAGTAACTGAGAAGAACAGAAATGCTGACCGTAGGTTACTGTATGTACTTTTCTAACATTGACATCCTCTAGCAAGTACTAAGACACTGAACTAGACAAGAGAAATTTTCTCTATTTGATAATGTGTGAAAATTTAGAGAAGCCAAACGCTAATACCTAACTCTTAAAACAAATAATCTTAAATGTGTATTAGATTCATTAGTGAGAGAAAAACACATCCTCCAGTCTGACGCCTCCCTGACATCTGAAGATGCTGGCAGTAAGCAGCCTCTGAGAGATCTCCAGAGAACGGGAATAGGAGAGTCCTACCACATTTACTTCCTCTTTTTACAGACTCACAGAAGGACCTGAGAGCTCACAAAGGATAAGAACCAGTGCAAAGAAAAACACACAGTGATACTGTGGTCTTAAAAAAAATACTTACAACAAATGAAAAAATACTTATGTAACTTGGGCATCAAAGTTCCTGATTCCTTTCAAGATAACAATGATTCTTTTCTTCCATTACTATTCTGATTTTTAACTCTTTTGGCTGCTTTTCTAAAATGTTCTTGCTGAACACTGACAGTGATATTTTAATTAAAAGGACTTTCTCTTAATTAGAGTTGTCTGACTGGAATGGGCTGCCCAGTGGTGATGTTCACGCAGGAGCTGTATCACTGTTTCAGGGATCTTTCGTAAGAGAAGGCTGGACCAAATGGCCCATGAGGTCCCTCCAAGTTCAGGGGAACACGAACACCTCTATCACACGGTCTGTATCATACAGTGTTCTTCATTCTGAACATCTGTCTACATTAGCTAATTCTTTTATTTCTCTTAGGAATGTATTACTTATGACAAGGTAGTTATTACCTACGTCATTACTTATGTCATTACTTATGACTCAGAACAGACTGGCAAATAAACCCGACACTAACATTGGCCTCAAAGACAAGAAAACCACAGGTAAATTTAAAAAATTCACGTTAAGTCTTAGCCTGGTCACTTTGATAAGCAGCGTAACACAGCCTCTGGAATGTCCAGTATCTCACAGAGTTAAAAGCAGATTACCCAGATTCTAATCCTAACTCTTCCATTTACCAGTTGTTCAACCTAGGTTAACTTAAGCTCTCTCTCTTAGTTTCCTCACCTGTAAGATAAGAATAATAACAATACTTACCTATCTTAGAGGGTTATCGTGAAAACTGAATGAAAAAATGTCTGTAAGGTGCTTAGAATTGTGTTTGTCATATAAACAGACACTATCATAGTGTCAGCTATGATATTTATCATCCTCCATGACTTGAAAACTAAACATAAACGGTGGTTATAATCTTCTTTCAGGCTCCAGGCTTTAGTGAGAGAGGAAGAATCTAACATTAAACTCAATATATTTTTGTGAAAGTTACCTCACCAGTCTCAGTTTAGAAAATGTCACTTGGCTACTATAATAATGGAGGAGTATTGAGGGTGATGGAAAATGGGAGAGAGAACCCAGTTCCAAATCAGCCATAACAGAGAGAACCACCTCTAAATCCTCAGAGTGAAACTAAAGTCTAAACTAAAGTAGACTAAGACTACTTGTCTTCTAAACAGTTCTTTCAACTAACAACAGTCCATGGCTTGGTGACGGCTACATTCATTTCTGAAAAGTTAGATGGAGGAGAAAGTAGTATGATGTGTTGAATCCCCAAGGTGAAGTCAATGCCTCTCCTTTTCTTCTTCTTCTTTTTTTTTTTTTTGAGGAAGATTAGCCCTGAGCTAAATTCGTGCCCATCTTCCTCCACTTCATATGTGGAATGCCTGCCACAGCATGGCGTGCCAAATGGTGCCATGTCTGCACCCAGGATCCGAATCAGTGAACCCCAGGCTGCCGAAGCGGAACATGTGCACTTAACGGCTGTGCCACTGGGCCGGCCGTCTGCCTCTCCTTTTCTGAATTCCCCTGAGGTGCTTCACGGAATCCAAGGTACACGGACAACACGGAGGATCATCACAGCATGCAGTCACATGCACTGCTGGGGCACAGCATTGACCTTGGATGCCTCTGAAACCATCACAGTGACTGGCAACAGTCCACACAGATAAGAAGCTATCACAAACTGGCTGGAGACTAAGCTCTGTTCTCAAACTCTATCAAGAAACCCAGCATATTAAAACTTTCTCCAAAAGTGCTTCCAAGTACTGAAGTTCTATGAACAAAACAACTTACGAAGACACAAGTAGCCAAAGCCAAAAATATGTATGTTACAGTACATGCAACATGTTCTCCTTCTCTCTCATTTGCATCAATGGTTATAACCCAAAGGTCCAGTCATCCATAGCAATAAAATATAATAATTACAGGTCAGAGTTAGCAGCTGTTTTCATGGGCCACACCCAAAGCTATGGGTGAGCTACATACCTCAATGTTGGGATCCATATTTAAGGAAATTAAACTTGCATTATAATTTTTGTTCCTGTTTTGACATGCACAACATCTAAGCGTTTGGCTGCTTTCACACATGGCCTTGTTTTCAGCTGTCTGTCACATAAAATTGCAATTTACCATCTCACTGATCTCCTGTTTTCTAGGGAAATCTACCCCAAAGCAAACACTGGCATATGCTTATGCTTTGGTGTTCTTCTGAAAACAAGATGTGGCATGACTCACTGCTCTTCTTGTCGAATTATGTGTCTTATGTGAGTTCTGAAGAAAGAGACCAGCAGTTAAAGGTGCTGGAATATTGATGAGTGTGGCGTTAAAAAACCAGTTATTTAGAAGGAATAGAGCAGCCTTGTAAGAATAGCACCAGATAGAAGGTCCGGTTCAGATAATTACAACTTTCCATTTCAGAGTCACCAAAAATATTTGCTGTAACCTAGACATTTGCTGTAGTGTATGCTCGATAAAGTTGGATACTAAGAAAACTGGACTAGTTTCTGAAATCTGACAAAATCCTCAGTAAAGTTTTGAGAAATGAAAGAATCACACAGATCTTAACAGGTCATGTAGACCGACTTTACATAGTATCAACATCGAAATCATAATGAAAATTTTAACATTTTTTCAGATTTCCTGATAGGCAAACAATAATAACTTGGTCTATGTCAAACGGTCACAATTTCCCACTAGTCTAATCAAAATCCTTCATTCTATAATATGAATTTTTTTCTTTAGTTTTCCAAAAATGCCGAGCATGAATACCTACACATAGACTCAAAGCTCACTGCTACAGCTGAAATGCTCTAGACAAAAAACTTCATCATAACTACTTGCAGAGGAAACCACACATGGCTGTATTAAAACACTCATCAAAGGGCCGGCCCGGTGGCACAGCAGTTAAGTTCGCACGTTCCGCTTCTTGGTGGCCCAGGGTTCGCCAGTTCGGATCCCGGGTGTGGACATGGCACCACTTGGTACACCATGCTGTGGTAGGTGTCCCAAGTATAAAGTAGAGGAAGATGAGCACGATGTTAGCTCAGGGCCAGGCTTCCTCAGCAAAAAGAGGAGGACTGGCAGTAGTTAGCTCAGCGCTAATCTTCCTCAAAAAAAAAAAAAAAAAATCAAGATCAATGTCCACTTACATACTTAATTTTCATTAAATTTTATATTACCAAAACAAAAAGACCCTGACAGTTCATTTTATGGAAAAATATAACAGAGAACTGATTTATTTATGATCCCATCTAGAATAAAAGTAAAGTAGTAAATCAAACCTGAAAGCCCAAACTTTTATTCCCAAATTAGGTTAGTATTATAATCCTTTTCATACTTGAAAGTATTTCCAGGTCCAATATATAAAACAAATAAAAGTACCGCTTCCCTGGTTGCAGTACAAGCATAAGCAGGGCACTATAGTGGCCTCCTGGCAACCCCACCACAGGACACTTCAAGGGAGAGGTGGATACAGATGAGTTCTCATATACAGGGGGTTCAAGAAAACCAAGTTCAGAAAGAAGAGGATGACGACTATTTCATTGCCTTGCTACTACACTCGAAATCTTAGCCTTTTTATGCCTCAGTTTTCTCATTTGAGAAATGGGTATAATAATTCCCACTCGTCTACCTCACCATTACAAGGAGACAGCATAATATCAAGAAATTTAAAAGCATCGATTTTATGTGGAGCCGAGCAAGACTTACATCTCAATACTATCTTCACAACAGTAAGTTAGTCCGATTTAATTAACTTCTCTGAATTAGTTTTCTCACCTGTAAAAGAGGTTACCACCTATCTCACTGGGTTATTCTGAGGATTAAATGATTTAACATATGCAAATTATCTAGCGCTATAACTATGACTTGTAGTCCGCAAATAAAATAGCCTATAATTTGCATAGCATTTCCATGTATTTATAAAATGAATCTCTTAACATTATAATCATCGTATGGTCCTTTTATGGGCAAATTCATTATGAGCAGTCTATCTCACTCCTCTGGCACTTCAGTAGCAGCTGAAGTAAAAACTTCAAATGAAAAAGTTTATATACTAAAGGTAAAGTTAAAAGCAGAAAAATACTTCACACTAGTATTCAATTCTACTAGCCACAATTCTATATCTCCCCAGGGGAAATAACATCTGACAAACTTACAGTGGAGACTATGTTTTTATATAGAGAGCATATTACAGACGCATTTTATTATATATTATGACAGAAGATTTTTTTTAATAACAAAACTTGCTCATGAATTTGATAATACTACCCCCTTCCGTAAAACTGTGCTCTTGTACCACATGCATCTGTCAAAATTAAAACTAAATAAGTATGTTACTATAGGTTGACTATCTCCTTTATTAGCTAGTGCAGCAGCTTCATGATACCATATCTTGGTACCATATCTTGTTCACCTCTGCATTCCTGAAGTATGTGTTGAAAGAATGCGTAACTTGTGTGCGTGTGTGTATACATATAGTCAGACTGGAAGAGTGTAAACCAAAATATGTTTGTTTTCTCTGGATAGCAAGTGAGTTTTTTATTTTCTGTATCTTCCAAATGTTCTTAAATACATGTGTAATTGTTTTACAAACAGAAAGTAGCAACTAAATATTTTCTTTAAAAGTGCTTGAAACAAAAAATAACAGAGAACAAGGAAAACAACAGCATTAACTTGAAAGCCACTTACACTCAAAGGATTTTGTAATTTCTTGATGGGAAATGGCTTCTAAAAGGGATTATGGCATGCACTCAGGAAAAGGGACAGAAAGAAAAACAATCAACTAGTTTTAAATAAAATGATGAGAACTGTATAAAGACGATAGAAAGATGAGAAGCACAATAACAAAAGGGAAGATGAATGTCTCATTCCAGCAAAGACTTTTATGACAAAGTGATTGCAAAGACATTATCTGTGGAGACAAAATTGTGGAACAACAGAAATAAAATATGAAGAATGTGAAAGAAGAGATTCTTGTACAAAACGTATATTCAGAAAATATTTTCACATTCCCCACAAGCTCAGCCAATCCATTCATCTTCCCGCGCTATGTCTACACATGCCTTCTGTGAAATGCTGAATTTCTTAATATATGTAAGAACTGGATTTCAAACATGTGAATACTAAACACATGGGCAGCTCTGCCATTTGGCGAGGAGAGGTGAGCTCCAGGACCACTGCATGGCACGCTAAGCTATTCCATGTAGTAGGAGCGGGGCAGTGGCTCACACTCCTCGGGGGCCCACAGTGCCTGGAAGTGCTCTCTGTGGGACTCTGTAGGCTCTCTCCTTCAATTCTGATACACTGAATTCTCCCAAACATTGGCTCGACGCTGAATATTTATATTGCCATTAGAATGAGAAGAATGAATATGGATTTAAAAACTGTACTGTTAAATAATTCTTCCCAAAATGATGATATTGACAAGACGGCAAAAGAAGTAGAGCCAGAAGGAAGGTGACATTCTCACCCACCAAAACAGGAAGTCAGTGAACAGTAACTGAATCTGATGATGTGAGAGTAAGCAGATAATTATTATTCGGGAATACAATGGTAAGTACCAGGGGAAATAACTGGCTGCCTCTGATGAAAGAGACCAGGTAAGTGCAGGGGCAAAAAAAGGGACTGCTGGGGTTTTTTGTATATAAGCCTTTCAATTTCTTACATAATTTGTATAAAATATTTCAATAAAAATAAAGGTAACCTTTAAGAAGTATATTTGGTGATTCAAAATACGAAATAAGGTAGTAACGTTAGTGATACATACAAATAAAAAGAGAATTTATGGCTAATAATCTCAAATACCACATAAGAAAATTAGATTTACTGGAAAACAAAACAAAGGAAACCCACAAAAACATTCATATCTGCCAATACACACACCTCCCCTCATGTCTGTCTGCTCCCCTGCTGCTCCAGATCCACTAATCAAATCAGACGACCTGAAGTCACCCCCCTGCCCTGCCCTTCCAGGCTCCACGGCCATGTCAGAGATGGTCTTGATGGTGCCCTCTGTGCCTGTTTCCCTACTGCCACTGCATGAAGCCAGATCAATCTTTCCTTAGCTAATATCAAACACCACTATTTTATGAAGCAAAATCTAAGGGAAAAAGTTCTTTTCCTTTTTTAAGATTCTATTCTTTTTTATATTTTTTCATATGCAAAATTTCACAGACTTATATTCATATGATAGTATATATTAAAAGAAGATTTTACCTGGAGTAAACTTTGCTATATTTTGCTATATTTAAGAGGTTTTTATGTCTATTTTCAGTCAATTAGTCAACAAACGCTCTACTGAGGTCAAGGAATGCATAATCAAAAGTTAATCTTAATCCTAAGTGACTCCTATTTATTATAAATGACAATATTTACAGAGTTAGAATATGGTCTGTCCTCATTTTTATTTTAAAAACAAACTCTAAATCTCAGATATAATCCATTTCATAACACAACCTTTAAAAACATCTTTCAAACAATACTTTCGTTTTCTCCCTATTTTTTCCAACCACAAGAATGTTGCCCACATTTCTTTAAACAAATCTCTCAGCCACTCAACCTGACAACTTGTGGATATTTTAAAAGTCTACTAGAGTATATATTACACTGTCAAGAAACAGTTGTCACTAAATGGAATATATGACTTACAAAGGAGATGAAGCGTCTCGAATTCTGAAAATAGTTAACTGCGATGATATATAAAAAACAATCGTCAAAGTGTTCGTTTTATGACCGCAGTAAAACACATAATATTCCCAGCCCTCTCAGCTGGAGAAGCACACTCTCCTTGGCAGTAGGCACCTACTAGAACAGCGAGTAAGCAAGCTTCAAAATCACTAGGCAGAGTCAAAAATCCTACGTTAATCAAACAAATTTTACTATGCAATATCTTTGCCTATTTAACATAAAAAATCATCAGACCCTACATAGGAAAAAAGTCCTTCTGTGGGGAATGAATAACATATTTCCTAAAGCAACGAGACAGGAAACTTCCTCCTCTCCTCCATTTCCTCTTACACAGGAAAACTTTTCCTTCTGAGCTGACATCAGTTGTTACCCTTTTTTCATTTACAGGTCATATACTGGACATAGTGGCTAGTTAGGTAACCATTATGTTGCATGGATTTAATTCCTCACGTTCACGCATGTTTTAGCATCTCTTGTGTGTTAAGACTTGTTATGGGTATTGTAGGAGATACCACGTGGTTGAAGAAGAAATGAATCCTTTCTTCAAGGATCTTAACATTATTTGGGGAGATGAAATAAACAAGGGCCAGTGGTGAAATATATGGGCTATGGAGAGAGAAAGATTTGACTCTAAATCAAAATCTCTGGGTATGGAACCCAGCAATCTGCTTCAAGCTTTTTTTTTTTTTTTTAAGATTTTATTTTTTCCTTTTTCTCCCCAAAGCCCCCCGGCCCATAGTTGTATATTCTCCATTGTGGGTCCTTCTAGTTGTGGCATGTGGGATGCTGCCTCAGTGTGGCTTGATGAGCAGTGCCATGTCCGCGCCCAGGATTCGAACCAACGAAACAGTGGGCCACCTGCAGCGGAGCACGTGAACTCAACCACTTGGCTACGGCGCCAGCCCCTCTGCTTCGAGCTTTTTAAGTTCCATAAAGTTTCGGGGCCTGGATTTTGGAGAATCTAAGGGATGCCCTTTGATTCACTGCACACTCATAAACTCATTAGGATCTAGCTTTAGCACAAGTAGATTGTGGGGCCTGTGGCAAACAGTAAATCCATCAGTCTTCATTCAAATCACTAATTTTTCTATCCTTAGCATTTGGCAGAATGGTTGACATAAAATAGGTACACAACAGGTTTACTAAATAAATGTTAATTAATAATTTAAATAGCTTCAGTGAAAACAAAAATGTGGATTTAACTGAGCTCGAGACAGACTAACTAGAAAACTCTGAGATGGGAATGATCTTTTCTAGCTGAAGCACTAAAAGGATTTTGCAGCCTCCTATCACCAGTTCCACATGCCTTTAGCTTTACATTGTGAAACATGGTAAGGTAATCCTCTTACCTAGTTCTTCAAAATTTTTCTAAACTCTTCTTGAGTGTTTGCTCTTCCATTTGAATTTTTAAATTGCCATGTTAAGTTCAGGCTTTTATGCTTTTTGTTTGTTTTTTTGGCACTTCTCATTCTCTTAGTTCTTTTTATAGCTATTTAATTTTATTCTGAGAAGGACAGCCACCTCATAGCGCAGGCAGAGTATATTTCCAAGAAAGGTTACACACTATTTTCATGGATTTCTTTCTAGTAATGCTTGTGCAAATAACACGCCAAAATATTATGACAGGTAAATTTTAATAAGAGAAATACTAAAAACATCATTAATCACAACTACCAGAACTATTCCCCTTTGCCCTTCAAGTATAAAGAACGGCTGTTGGGCACGTAGAATTTCAAAATTACAGTTTTAGAATTCCAATCCTTTAGAGTTCCAAAATTAGATGTCTGTGGAACTGCAAGTCATCAAAGCTTTAGTCAATCTGTGGTGTCTCTGGGATATTGTGAAGTGGGCCAAATAAGCTAAAAGGCTGCTCAAGATAATACACCAAAGTTATTCTGAGAAGTGATAAGCTCTTGCCAAAGCCACATTGTTTCCTTGCATCTTTCAGTGTGTGACAACAGATAGAGTTTAAAATAATTTTACAAGGACAATAGCACATGTTAAATGCTTGCTAACAAGTCTTTTAAATTCCTCATCCTCTGTGATTCATTTAGTCTTCAGATTCCAGAAAATAACTGAAAAGTTTCTACTAAATAGACAATGCATTAATCTTTCTGAAATGTCTTAACTTTGAGTCCAGAAAGTGAGAATAAAATGTATTTTATATAGAAAAATAATTCTTATGCAAACGTAGATTAGGGCAAGAATGATATTTAAGACCACAGACATGTCCTGAATCAAACCTTGCAAAATAAGCAAACTAAGAAAATACATTCAGATGACAATTCTATTGAATCATTGTATAATTATATACTATTATATTATAATTTCCATATAATTAGTGTCTGTGTATCTGTGTGTATGCTGGATATTCTACCACTGACTTCAGCAAGGAAGCATATAAACAGAAGTTTTATATTCTGCAAAGCATTATACAAACATGAGGTATTGGTATCATTATCATTTTACTGAAGATTTATGTTCCTGAAGAATTTTAGAATCATAGTATGTGTAAGACCTCTCTAGACTCCAAGCCTTCTGATTATACTACAATTTACCAATCTCAGTTTTCCTAGCAGTTGTAAAGAACTTGGCCCAGGCATGCTTAACAGATCTTTAAGAATGAATGGGTAAAGTAGCTAACAAAAACTTCTTTTTCAATAACGAAAAAGCCACCTCTGACAACCAGAGCAAAGAAACACAGCTGAGCAAAGTGGCTGTTCAATTCACTGTGCCAAAGAGGGGTGCTCACTGTGCCAAAGAGAGGGGTGCTCTCTAATGGGTTTACAGCCTCCACACAACGCTGATAAGTAATAGGTGACAAAGATGAAAAAGATTTCAGAAAGAAGGAGAACAATAGTGGAGGATAATAAGGTCTATTAGAAGTGAGAAAAGAGACAGGGCACGGGGGCAAAAACAGGCACTGACTTCAGAGATGAGAAAAGAACCAGAAAACAGAAGGATCAAAGCACAATCGAAATTTAGTACCACAAGAGCACCTGAGCCACACAGCATTTGTGCAGGGTATGTGTGTGTGAGGTGTGAAGCAAGGAGCAGCGAGGGATGGGCAACAGGAGGAAGCTAAGCTGCTAGTCACTTAGATTTCAGCAGCCCCTAAGAATACCAAAATACCACACTACAGATGCACCTGTTAAACTGAAGGCCACGGACTGTAGAGGGAAAGCGCGGACTCACAGCCAGGCTGGGGCCAAAGCTCGGCACTGCCATTCAGAAAGGGGGGACCTCAGGCAAGTGTCCTAATCTTTCTGTGCTTTACTTTGTTCATATATAAAGTGGTGAATAAGAACACCAATTATTTCACAGGGAAGATGCTATGAGTATTATATGAGTTAATATGTATAAATCAGAATAATGATTTAGCTCTTGTTAATTACGTGACAGGTGTTCTAGCACATGGCTCTTGTCCTCATTTTCACCATCTTCCTATGTACCCAGGAGAAGGTGCACCTCAGACAATGAACGCAACTAGAAAAGTTCATTCAAGAACTGATCTATGGTACAGGCAAACTACACAACCCACAGACTATTATGAAATGTTAATGTGCCTAAAACCCAGAATTCAGCTCAAACTAGAAAAAAAAATTCTCAAAACTTTTGTGACATGGTCATATGTCAAAAGCAGAAGAAGCCGAATCTTCTGCAGCCTGAGGAAAACTCGCACACACTGAAATAATAAAGGTCAGCTTCCATTCTTACACTTATCAAGGACTGCCTCTCACACTCCACGGAAACACACCGCAGGTGAGACAGAGGGGAAGGTGACAAGAAAGTGCTGCTTTCCTCTCTGCTAGTGACTTTTTTAAAAAAATCAAGGACAGCGTTTTCAATCTTGGCATGAAATGATGACACATCGAAGACATGATGCAATTGTGAAGAATCAGATCTTTTGAAGAAGGATGAAGATATTTTGGAAATGTCTGCTTCTGTCTCTGAAACACAAACGACTTCTGGAGAAGGGAGCCACACAACAATGTCCACAGGGCTCATTCTCTCTTTATGGGCAGAGGCAAACTAAAAGTGACAACAACAATGCTGACATTCATGGCGTCTCACAAAAGCTGGACTCAAGTTGCATTCCACTGACCCAGGCCCCTCAACGTCCATACGTGCGTCAGGAGGGACGAAAGAGAAGCAATGTTACCTGAGCACACACCAACAGCATTCTGACATCTGTAAGGTCTGCTCCCTTCTAAAGATGAAGACAGATACACTCTCTGACCTACCAACTCTATTTCCAGAAATTTATCCCATAGATTCACACATGTGTGAAATGAAGCCTATTTAAAATAAACCATTAAAGCACACTGTTAAGAGCAAACTCAGTGTCCATCAGTAGGAAATGGGTTCAATACATTTTGGCACATCCATGGAACATTATACATCTATTTTAAAAATGAGCAAGTTTTTATTACTGATATAGAGAAATCCATAAGATAAGCTGAAGTTCAAAAAGTTAAAAAAGCAAGATATAAGACAGTACGCGTATTATCTGCCATTTGTAGGAACAGAGAAGAAAATGTACATATGTATTGCTCTTACATGTATAAAACATCTCTGGAAAAATATAGTTGCACAGTGTTTCAATACACAGATGTGTCAAAATATATTTAACCGTCTGCTACTGGTTGCTCTCAGGAGAATTAGGTGACTGAGGGACAGTAGGGAGGAGAAAGAATTGTCATTGCAAAAGCTTTGTACTTTTTGGATTTTGAACAATATAAATATATTACTCATTCCAAAAATTAATTAATTAATAAAACTTTGTTTTTCAAAAAAAAAAGAAGAAGAAATCAAAATTTTTCTAAGTCTCCATGGCTAGTAAATGACAGAACAGAGATCTAAATCTTGGACTAACACCAAATCAAAAACTTTTTCATTACACCATGCTGCCACCTACAACTGCATCTTTAGCACCTTACGATAGATGCTACTTACAAAAATAGATTCTGAACTCTCAGAAATGTTAAATCATGCACGTTCTAAAACAGAAATCAAGTAAATGTTACCAGGAGATAACTTCAGCTCTAACACTGAACATGTTCTTTCCATTGTACCATGTCGTCTCCTTCAGCTAAAGAGAACAATTCATTTATCCAGGAGATTCAGATAGTAATAATTTGCCATACCCAAGAAACATTCTCAGGTTTCAAATGAATTTTCCCAGCTGCAAATTATCATATGTATTTTCAAAACACTTTTGCTAGAGGGTAATAACTTGAATATTTTAGACTATTCAGATGTCAAATATCTTTAAGTAACTTCAGTCATTCATATGGTTATCATGAATCCTGAATTCTAGTACAGTTTTCAATTCAGAGAATATTTTTGATGCAGTCCCTTCTACAAAAATTCAAAACTAAAGAAATGTAAATATATAAAAATGTAAGTTCCTACTGTCAGAACTCATGTCCATCAGGGTCTTTTCTCAGAATACAGACAAATAGTCGATCTAACAGGAAAATGAGAACTCATATATTAAGACAGAGGTAAAAGAGCACAGAGTCATTTAGAAACTAAGCATACACTCTGTACAGAATCTCCTCACTCTACACAAGAATATGAAGCTTGCAGCAGTTCTATTGCCCCAAACAGAGTATTAGCATGCAAATGAAAGTCAATGAACTCTGCATACAGAGTCCTAAACTTTAGGACAGAGAGCAAATCCACATAAAATGGATGTTTTCTGCAAATAATCATTTGTGGAAACCAAGAATGCAGGAATATAAGAAGAGTAGTCAATTAAAGCAAAACATGAATTGAAGGACAAAGCGGCCATCGTTATGTACCTAGCACCTTAGCAGCTTTGTCAGTTCACAGAAATATTGCCAAGGCAATGGAAAGTTTAGGATTAGGTAAAATATTTGTGAGTCAGGAACTCAGTTATATAAGGAAGAAACAGACAGACTAGGAAGAGCCTGGCCAGCCCAGGACATCAAATCACCGTTGGCAAGGTGACTGCATAGCAAAAGTGGTGAGCTGAGAAAGACCAACTTATCTGTGAACCATTCTAGGCTTAGAGGGAAGCGGGTGTGCCCTGAAGAAGATTAGACGAATTCCTAACATGTTTTTAAAGCAGAATAATGTGAGTGACTCACAGGGAGTAAACAGGCACTTTATATCTGATGTCTCTTGGTTCACCCTTCTATTTCCTCTCTTATCTTCCCTCAGAAGAATGTCATGAAAACAGCCTAATTCCTTATCTCCTCGTGAACTGAAAATTAGGTGTATATGAACTGTTTCCACTGAATCTACTAAAACGTAGGCATTATCCTCAGATTCCCCGTTTCAGCCCTCTAAAGGGGTAAGGCAGAGAGAAAGCATCATTCCATCTTACTCCCAACTTCCTGCAGTAGATAAATTGACGTTCAATGTAAGGTTCTCCCTTCCAGTTGCAAAGACTTCTTTATTAAAATGTCATAACAAATGGATTTCAAAAGAAAAGCCTCAGGGTTTGGAATAAAAGTTAGATGGCAACTCAATAGAGCAGTAAGCATGGGCTCTCCTGGATTAAGTAACCTGGGTTCAAATCCTGAATCCAGCCATCAATGAGTAATCTTGTGCAAGTTCCTCAGACTTCCATTTCTCCATCTTAAAAAAATAAAAGTACTCTTATACATAAAGAAAAAAGAAGTGAAAGAACAAAGGGTGCAGCAGACAGGAAACAGACCAGGGCAAAACTAGAATCTGATCAAGATCAGATGTCTCAAAAAACTGCACCCTAAGTGACTGGAAATCAGACACAGCAGCTGTGTAAGGTGAGAGACGGAAGAAGGACGGGAGCTGGCCTTTCTGCAGTAACAGGGAGAGTGAACGAGTGAAAGAGTACTTAATGGTGCCGTTCTTCCCAGGAGCGAGAGAGGGTGTCCGGCACTCATCTCTATCTGTATCCCCACAGCAGCCCTCGATGACCGGCACAGAAAACCTCTGCTGTGTTTGGAGAAGTGCAGTCACCCACCAAAAGGACAAGCGAGCTGCAAAGCAGGCCGCCAACCAAGCTGAGAAAAGCCGGGAAGGGACTTTAAATTTCACTCCTGGACAACAGACGGTGATAAAATAAATCAGTCGGAGCTCCTATCTCATGCAATCTGCAGAGTTATATGTAGTTACATAAAACTGACTAGTTCAGTACACATAACACTTTAAGAAGGTAAAGTGTGGTGGGCAGAATAACGGCCTCCCAAAGATGTCCCTGTCCTCATCTCCAGAACCTGTAAACAATGTTAAATTACATGGCAGTGAGGAAGTAAAGTACTCCTAAAGTGGAATTAAAGCTGCTAAGCAGATGCCCTTAAAATAGGGAGGCTATCCTGGATGATCCAGTGGGCCCAACGTAACGACTGTGGAAGAGGAAGCCCGAGGAGTGAGTGTGGGAGTGTGACGGGAGAGACTCCCTCATCTCCACCTCTCTGAAGATGGAAAGAACGGGGCCAAGCGCACAGGCCGGCTCCAGAAGCTGGCAAAGGCAAGAGAAGGGGTGTCCCCTGGATTCCCCAGAAGGGAAGACAGCCCTGCCCACACCTTAATGGGATCTCAGCGAGACCCATTCCAGACTCCTGACCTCCAGCACTGTAAAATGATACATTTGTGGGGGTGCATCTGTCACTAATTTTGTGGTAATTTGTTACAGCAGCCATAGGAAACCAACACACAAAGAAACAACTTCCGAAAGTCTTTTGTGAAAATGTTACAATAAACATTTTAAAGAATTGAGGTATTTAATGTCAACTTATCTAGAAAATTCAATTATTCAGAATTAGCCATGCTCTGAGGTTTTGGGTAAAACTGAAGTTTTACCACAACTTTAGATAAATGCTCTTTTTCCTTAAGCTTCAAATCACTAACAGTTAACTGTAAACTTAGATGTTACGATGCTAATTGAGATAACCACAACATAACCCAGATGTAGTTTCTAATATCTTAAATCCATTAAATATTTAGATTTGAAAAAGGAAGGGCCTATTGCCAAAGGAATACTGGAGTTGAACATATTAAGTGAAAACTACAAGTAAGATATATACTAAACATTAATGTTTAAAAATTTTACATCCCTGATGTTTTCATACCTCGTACCATAGATTAAATTTAGCTTTACATTTTTTTTAAATTTTTTTTTTTTTGAGGAAGATTAGCCCTGAGCTAACTGCTGCCAATCCTCCTCTTTTTGCTGAGGAAGACTGGCCCTGAGCTAACATCGGTGCCCATTTTCCTCTACTTTATATGTGGGACGCCTACCACAGCATGGCTTGCCAAGTGGTGCCATGTCCACACCTGGGATCCGAACCAGCGAACCCCAGGCCACCAAAGCAGAACATGTGCACTTAACTGCTGCGCCACCAGGCCGGCCCTAGCTTTACACTTTAAAAGTTACTTCAAATTATAGATGGGATGTTATAAAAATCAAAAATGCCACATACGTTTCAAAACATCTTCTCTTGGTGGAAAATTTCACTTATCTTTAATATCAGATAAATAATTAAACACATTGATGTACTTCCCTAACGAGTAAGAGTTATCAGCAAACAGAAATGTGTCTGGAACCTCTTCAGAGTAAATTCCAGAGGTTTCCAAATATAGCTTTTTGTTTGATATCAATAAAAAAAGTAAATATAAGGAGGAAAAATACTACTTACATATACTTCTCTAGGTACAGTGCATCTTTTTCTACATTGTTACCTCCACTTTGAAACTATTCTGCTTTGAAGAGAAATGTAGGTATGTGCACACGAACGCGTGTGGGGGTGAAGAGTATGTTTAAATGGGTTGTGAGGGGAGAAACCATTTTCTACTGCAGGAGGAAATTAATAGCAGGGGCAGGATTAGCACTACAATACCATTTGATTCAGAATATTTTTAAAAATTCATCACTACACTCAGTTCTGGGACAACATGCTCTTCCTGAAGCAAGCATCATAAATGTTAATTGTCGAAACAAATTTTACACCTGTCATTTGTATTAGCTACACAAAAGTGGAAAACAAATATTTACAAATACAACTCAAATGGGCTTACAACTTCACAGGCTTTTACATTATATAACCAACAGTTCCATTTAGGGCAGATTACATTAAGACTACAGTCTGAGTTTTTATAAGATGCCAAGAAATAAGACAATTTCAAAAAAAAACAGTTTTCTAAAACATACATTTTTGAAAAATTCTCAGTTGTCAGTTATTTAATAGGATATAAGAAGACAACATTGAAAAAAATTCTTTTCATCACAAAATAGATGAAAACTATATCCAACCACCATGACCTTATCACACAGGCTTAGGCAACTGTGAAGGACAAACAAGAAGCAGCAAGAACGCCGGGCCTGGGGCAGTTTGTTTATCCAGCACCCAGTGTTCTCAACAAGCATCTGCTGAAGAGGACAATGAGATGAAGGATGCTCATGTTTCTTGTCCAGGAAATATTATTCAGAATTGGAACACAGCGCTCTCAGAAACAGTGACCTCCAACCTTGACAAGAATGTCTCCGTAGGAAGGGGCTATCACTCACAAAATGCTGGAAGCACAACAATCTGATAACGTGATATCAGCAACGTTCTTTCTCGTAATTTTTCCCTTTTTGGCCTGTGTGTCAGGCACTAGGTAGGTGGAACGATCCTTTAAAAAAAACCAAAAACATACCAAACAACAAACCAAAGTGTGCCGAGGGAGACACCACAAACAGCCAACAGCAAATATTATTTGGGCTTTTAAAAAGATATCATATATGTACATGGATAATAAAAGATGCTGACATATTAACATTTTTTTTAATTTAAAGGAGCAAGTTCCACCATTTACGACATATAGAATTGTTTAAAAAGTATAACTTTTTTTTTTTTTGAGGAAGATTAGCCCTGAGCTAACATCTGCCACCGATCCTCCTCTTTTTGCTGAGGAAGATTAGCCCTGAGCTAACATCTGTGCCCATCTTCCTCTACTTCATACGTGGGATGCCTGCCACAGCACGGCGTGCCAAGCAGTGTGTAGGTCCGCACCCAGGACCTGAACGTGAACTCTGGGCCACTGAGGCAGAGCCCATGAACTTAACCACTGCACCAACCGAGACGGCCCCCGAAGTATAACTTTTATTACTAGCTAAAGAGGCCTAGGGGCCAGCCCGGTGGCACAGCGGTTAAGTGCGCACGTTCCACTTCAGCGGCCCGGGGTTCACCGGTTTGGATCCCGGCTACAGACATGGCACTGCTTGGCAAGCCATGCTGTGGTAGGCGTCCCACATATAAAGTAGAGGAAGATGGGCATGGAGGTTAGCTCAGGGCCAGTCTTCCTCAGCAAAAAGAGGAGGACTGGCAGCAGTTAGCTCAGGGCTAATGTTCCTCACCAAAAAAAAAAAAAAAAAGAGGTCTAAATAAGCCTGAAGAGATTCATAAACGTTGAAATTATATTTTAAAAAATATTTATACACTTAATTTAGGCAAACTTCTTACTAAATTCTCAGGTTTAACTTTTCCAACTAATCTAACTACTCTACAAAATAAGGACTCCTAATTTATAGATAAATAAACAGAAGTTCTAAGAATTGAAGTAACTCGCCCCTAGCCCTAGAGCTAGCAATGTCAGGATTAGAACTCTGATGTTTCTGACTGGTCTCGCTAACCCAGAAAAACAAGTCTACGCTGCTGTCAAAGCAGCGAGCTGTCTTTCTTTTGCTGGAGTTAATCTTGGCAAGATAACTCTAATCTTTGCACCAAGAGAATTCACCAATGGATCCTATGCAAATACTTCCCAAAACAGATACTATGCAACAAATAGAAAAATCTTACCAAGTGTGAAATCATTCCTAATTAAATAAAGGACTCGATCTCATAGAAGTAATGCCTCAAAACAGATCGTCTACAAATAGAGCAGAATACAGTACCATGGCATCCCAGCGTGCTGCTGGAGAGACGTACAGATTCACCACTCACTCAATGTCTCCCTGGAGAATGCAGATAATAAGAGTATGTACCTGTAGTGGGTTGAATAGTGGTCCCCAAAAAGCTATGTCCATGTCCTAATACCCAGACCCGTGAATGTTCCCTATTTGGAAAGGGAGTCTTTGCAGATGTAATTAAGTTAAAGATCTTGAGATGAGATCATCCTGGATTACCTGAATAGACTCTGAATCCAATGACAAATCTCCTTGTAAGATACAGAAGAGGAGGGACGCAGACACACCAAGAGAAGGAGACAGAGTGACAGGAGTGATGGAGCCACAGGAATGCTGTATTAAGACACCCAGTTTGTGGCAACTGGTTACATCACCCACAGGAAACTAACACGGTACTAAAAAAGAGTGTTGAAAAGATTTCATGATACAGTGTATTCAAAGCACCTCGATCTGTAAGTATATAATCAATATCAGCGATTACTATGACTGAGTCCATATATCCCAGGGGCAGCCATTCTACATGCAAATGTCCGTTTTTGCATTTTTCCAAGGTGGAAAATGTCACATATGTCTTTCCTCACCGTGAAATGAATTGCCAAAGTGTACTTGGTATCCCAGTAAATATATTTTAAAAATCAGCAACTATAACCATTAAGCTTTGTTTCCAGGAAAGACAAATAATTTTCTCTTTTAACGATTTTCCTATTTATTTCTTCAACTCAGGCTAAAGCTAAATTTACCAGTAGCCTTGGAAAGAATACCATTCACTCCTAACATATTAAATACATGAAATAAAAGGGATTTGAGATCACTGGAAACAGCTGAATTTGTAAAAACAGAGTGAATGGTTTAAAAAAGAAAAGGGAAAAGATTCATTGCCAATAAGTGAAATATTGATTCAGTGTATAGGTATTGAAGCACAAAGATTTCTTCTAACCCAAAGAGACATACCAGCCACTTAAGCAGGCCATGAAGTGTACTGACCAGACGGTCCCCAAACCTTCTCTCACCCAGAAGGCAAGATGCATCGCTGAAACCTCCTTTGCTGCTGGCTACGGCCTACCAAGACTGTAGGCAAAGGAGAGGTTAAGAGTAAACCCTTTACGTGTGCAAGGCCCCTGTAAGGCCCAAATGCAGGGCTTCTGATTTGTATTGGAGCAAAGGGGGGACTCTTGTTTTAAATTCCATCTCCCTGACTCCATTCACTTATCAAAACAGTAGATAAAAAAGAAACAGGCAGGGGCTGGCCCCGCGGCCGAGTGGTTAAGTTCGCAAACTCTGCTGCAGGTGGCCCAGTGTTTCGTTGGTTCGAATCCTGGGTGCGGACATGGCACTGCTCATCAAACCACGCTGAGGCGGCATCCCACATGCCACAACTGGAAGGACCCACAACTAAGAACATACAACTATGTACCGGGGGGGCTTTGGGGAGAAAAAGGACAAAATAAAATCTTGAAAAAAAAAAGAAAAAAAAAGAAACAGGCAGTAAGAGACAACAGCAGGCCTCTCCCCTGCCCAGGGCACCTGCCACACCTGAGGACAGAAGGTAAAGAGGGAGAACGTGGAGACTACGATCTGTTATGGCACAGCTCACTCTGCTCGTTGACAACTGTGGCCCGAAGAATATCACGTCAGGAGGAATCGGGCACAGACTCTGACGCCCAGGGGAGGAGGTAACCTGAAGGCCAGAAGCGGAATCTTCCATCAGCCCCCTCTCCAGGTGGGCAGAGGTGATGTGTACGAAGTACTGTTCTCACAATGGGCGGAGGCAATAGAAAGGAGAATGAGTTACCTCACTCCTCAGCTGGTAATGGATGAAAAAAGGGGCTGAGTATATAAACAAGATCTAAAAAGGAAGACATTAAAGTTATGGGTCCCCAGAGAGGGATGTGGCATGGGGCTGCCCCATAAAACTGTTATTGCCAATCTGTGGCTACAATTTAGTATAGTTTTATTTAGCGTCACAAACATGTGCTCAGTAGCCTCACTCATTTCTGTACTCTTGCGTGCTTTCACTTCCTAATTTGTGGTAAAGGCACTTTTAGGAAATTTTCACCCTCAGATGCAATACTCAATTCAACAAATATTTTAGCACACACCAGGGGCGAGTCTACAGGAAAGGTCAGGATGCAAGGCTGAAAGCAAGATGCGCACAGCCTTTGTCCTTAGGAGCTGACAGCCCAGTAGCAGATGTGAACGAGGTTTTACATCAATGAGTTTTTTTCTCTTAAGGCAAAAGTGTTGGGAAATTTGGAAGGAGTGTGCGTGTTAGCGGACATAAAGTATTTCACACTCCCAAAAATAGAATACACAATGGCCCTATGAAGGGCACAGTCAAATGACCCTGGCTCTTCCAGGAGTCTGTTCATGCTGACGGCCTTTCTCACACTGACTTGAATGACAGGTTCTGTGTTTATCCCACTTTTTGTCTTTTTTCTGTCACTGGACAAGGATTAATGTAGGTTCACAACAACTAAAAACCTGACAAATATTTGTTAAAAGAATGAGTTAATAAGCATTATTAATGGGAGAAGAGAAGAGAGAACAAAAGCAACAGAACAGGAGATAAGCAATAGAAAGGAGGCAGTAAGACACGGATCAGCACAGCTGCTCAACAGAAAGTTACTCAGCCAGCTCTGGAACTTCACCCTCACAGCCAGAACTCACTCTGCCCAGACCCTCTCCTAGCCCAGGCCGTCAGCAGGCCCCACCTACACTTGTGAAATAGTCTCCTAACCTGTCTCCTCCTTTCTCGGCCCTCCACATATCACACACCGCCAGAAGACCTGGGCTTGTAACCCTGGAGGCTGACCTCAGGCAGGGTTTCCCTCCATTTCCTTATCTTTAATAGGAAAATAACATCACCTGTGCCTCACAGAGTTCTTGAAAGGATGAGATGAGTTATATGTAAAGCATTTAAAAGAACGCCTGACATATAGTACCTGCTCAATGTGTTAACTATTATTATTAAACCTGTTGTTATTGTATTGCGAAACAACTCTTCGATAGTTTCCCATTAACTAAGAATCAAAATTCAAAATTTTACTCAAGGCAGCTGAGATCTTTTCTAAGAATCTGAACCCTCTTAACCCTCTAACCATCTCCCAGTCTTCATGTGCTCTCAAAAACTACCTTTCAGCCATAATGAACCACTGACTAGTAGTGTTAGTGACAACATACTGACAACTTCTGACTCAGAACAGAGTGTGGCTTTCTTAGGCTGTCCTCTCTCCTAGAATCCCTTCTTTCCTCCTCCTGTTTGTGACCCCCTGGCAAGCCCCTATTCCATATTCAAGCTTCAACCCGCGCGTCATCTCACGGACAGCTTTGCCTCCTCAGACTCCTTCCTCTCTGCTCTGAAGCTACTTGAATATACAAACATTCTGACAATCGTCGACCTGTATTATAAAAATATCTGTTTCTTCTCATTAGAGGCTTCTGAACTAAGAGAAGCATTTATTTCTCTACCTATTCCATGATCCTAGCATAGTCACAAGCACACCACTGTAGTTAAAGACACTGTAGTTAAAGAGACGGACAAAGGGAGTGAGGAAAAGAGAGTGCTTTCTCTCTCACACATCATGGCCCCAATCTTCCCCTACATTTCTCCATTCCCCATAAAAGACCTCTTAGGCCAGAAAAATGCAGTCAGCAGCCTAAAGCACATATACAGTTTTCTACTCTACAAAGGAATTCAGGGGGATGAGTTGTACATTATGCATACATATATTACGTGTATATACACACGCATAAGTATAAGTCACAGAAAACTCAGATCATCCTGTTACTCATTCACATACTGCTAAGGTTTTTACAGTTCTTTCAAGCTTCTTAATTTATGCTTGATCCCAACCTCCAGCTCAGCTCATCTCATTTGATTCCCGGGAAAACTGAGTACTTTTTGTGCTAACTTATAACTTGCCCTGTATTTTAATCACGGAATCACTCTGAACTGGAATCACTCTGAACTAAGATCTCTCTTCTGTAGGATTCCAGCAAACTTTCTCACTGCCCTTAGTCTAAAAAATTCTTCCTTTTCAGAACTGCAAACTTCAGGTGACTGAACAATGCTACTCTGCTCCTTCCTGCCATCACCACCATCCCATCTGTTTGTGTGTGTGTTGTGGGGGGGGGCTGTACTTTAGCATTTTTAAGGTCTCTATGTCCACTGAAACTAACAGAAACATTTTTCCTATTTCTGTATTTCAGTTACATACGGTTTATTCAAGCTCCAGACATGTGTAATCTGGGGAGGACATTTTGACACCTTAGAGGCAAGTGGACGAATTTTAAGGCTCTAAAGAAAGAAAGAAATGCAGCAAAATGAGCAACTTAAAGTAGGAGAAAAGAGAAAACATGTTGTTTTCCTTAATAGTTATGGTATTTGCTATAAACCAGTTTACGGCTAAATCTAGCATATTTCCATTCTCAGCAGGAGACACTGACAAGACACCTAAAGACACACTGTCATCAGACCACAAAGAGACGGCGAGAGCAGAGCAGGGGGAACCGGCCGGGCGAGAAGGTGAAGCTCAGAGGCTAACACCTGTGTGTTCCTCCTTTCCTCCCTGCGGCACAACTCCGATCCCGTGTCACCACTGTCACACAGCTGTCACTTTGGTACTGTTTACTTTACACAGATCAAAAAGAAGTTTTGATGAATAGCTAGAGACAAACGCGGCCAGTGGACTAGAGGCTCCACTGGTTGATGAGTGGAGCTGCTTCGCAGTCTGAAACGCTGTGGAGCTATGAGGTCTGTCCTCTACACTTGAACTTGGCTATGCATTGCAATTCAACTGAAAAACTGTTTCACAGATGAAGATATTATTAAAGCTGCTTAGTTTATCCAGAGAAGGCATACATTGGAGTTGTTAAAGGAATGAATGAGGTAATATTCTGTGAACTTCTAAAAAAGCAAATTTTTCAAAGAGCATTGACTCCTTGCTAATATTTTCCATGGAATTGGAAATTACTGGAATCTCAAACAAATGTCTCCATAACTGCCTCTTTCTCTGCCTCCTATGGAACAAATTTAATGGCAAAAATTCTTACTGTGGTGTATTTGGAAGAGCAAAATGAACTTTCAGACAACAGGCATTACGATGACTGTACAATAAAAATACTCTTTAAAATTCCTTATTTACAGAGACAGTGTGATGTTGTAGAATCATTATTTTGGAGGGAAACAGAAATGAGCTTGAATTTGGATGTATGTACTTACAAGCTGTGTGACTGTGAAGTACTTACTGAGCCTCTCTGTAGAGTGGAGTGAGAATATCTGTGACAATAATTGCTATGAAGATTAAATGACTAACGTATATGAAGTTCCCAGCTCAGGAATGTGTTAGAGTAAGAATTTAAAACCACCAGTTCTGGAGGATGGCCCTGTGGCCTAGTGGTTAAATTCAGTGCACTCTGGTTTGTTGGCTTGGGTTCAGTTCCTGAGCACAGACCTACACCACTTGTCAGCGACCCACATACAAAATAGAGGAAGATTGGCACAGATGTTAGCTCAGGGCATATCTTCCTCAAGCAAAAAGAGGAAGATAAGCAACAGACCTTAGCTCAGGGCAAATCTTCCTCAGCAAAAAAACAAAAACAAAACAAGGGGCTGGCCCCACAGCATAGTGGTTAAGTTTGGCGTGCTCTGCTTCAGCAGCCCAGGTTCACAAGTTTGGATCCCTGGCATGGACCTACACCACTCGTCAGCCTGCTGTGGTGGGTGACCCACAAATAAAATAGAGGAAGACTGGCACAGATGTTAGCTCAGGCTAAATCTTCCTCAAGCAAAAAAAGGGGAGGATTGGCAAGAGATTTTAGCTCAGGGCTAAGCTTCCTCAACAACAACAAAAACTCCCAGTTTCTTTTTCTTTAATATGCTTTACTTAACTAAATTCTGTCCGTGTACTAAGCAACAAGACTGAAATCGCTTCCCTAGCACCTTTAACACTTTTTCCATCAAATATCTCAGAAGAAAAACTATTATCTAAAGTTCTTTGAAACACGAATATTGTTCTAACCAATATAAGCTTCTTTAAAGGAAGAATAAAAAATGAACTCTTTTTGGCATAATACCAAAATAATTTCAACTGTAAATATTATACAGCAATAGAAATTACATGCAAAATCCAAAACATCACAGCAAAATTTCAATAAAGGAACAATTCACTTTGATCCCTTGGAGATAATTCTTTACCTCCCAGAGCAAACAGGCTTCCCGTTAGAAAATGAAATCTACACAAGCATTATAGAACCTATGAAATCTGGAAAAGAGATATTTTCCTGTATTTCAGTGTGTCAAAGAGATTAAATTCCTACTTTGAAACAGGCATTTAACTGGCTTGTCTTTCAAATACAAAGATACTTTTCTTGGTTTTAAGAATAATTTGGTAACCAAACATAGTCTCAGGATAACAAAAACACTCTGGACTAATAAATAATCCGTTATTTCAAAGCACAGATTATACAACATAATTCCAGTAAAACAAAAGAACCTGGAAAGTCCCTCAGATTCACTGTTAACAGGATGAATTACACAGGAAGACAATGCTATAAACTCCAGCCAAAACAGAGTAAAGAAAGGCAGACTCAATTGTAAGAGGCGCCGCCACTGAATCTAAGATTATCATCTATGGATTTTTATTGTAAGGCAGACATGAACTCTTGGTGTATTATCCAAGAAATTAAAATTCTCACACACACACACAAAAGTAGATAAATGAAAGACTATTTTTATACGCATTTAAATTTCAGAGAAAGACTGTTAATAGGGATCATGGCTGGTAAAAGAAATTATCAGAACTAGTAACATTTAGACACCTGTTCACAAAGCTGGTTTACTGTGAAAATGCAGGCTTTAAAATATATTAAAGAAAAAGTAAGCTACAAAGTTTGACAGTATAGATACTGGGCCGCATATATCTTTTGCACAGCCACGCACTCTCATTTAATCTTCAACTCATGTAAAGCCTAAACTATTCCAGTCTTTGAGACCCTAACAGCAACAACAGCCACTGGAAACAGTTGGGAATGACTTGAATTTCAATCCTTTCAAAAGCTTGATTCTATAGGCAAAAACATTCATTTGGAGGGGCCAGCCCAGTAGTGCAGCGGTTACATTTGCATGTTCCGCTTTGGCAGCCCAGGGTTCGCTGGTTCAGATCCCGGGTGCAGACATGGCACTGCTTGTCAAGCCATGCTGTGGTAGGTGTCCCATATGTAAAGCAGAGAAAGATGAGCACAGATGTTAGCTCAGGGCCAGTCCTCCTCAGCAAAAAGAGGAGGGCTGGCGGCAGATGTTAGCTCAGGGTTAATCTTCCTCAAAAAAAAAAAAAGTGTATTTGGAACTCCAAGGAGACTGCTGCCATTAAATACAGAAGAATGACCAGTTTGTCATTCTATCTCACTAATAACTTCTTGTGAATTATTCTAAATTTATCAGGCAAAAGTAGCAAAAATTACTGTATTTTTTCTTTTTTTGCCAGCAAAGATTCACCCTGAGCTAACATCTATTGCCAATCTTCCTTTTTTTATTTTTCCTCCCCAAAGCCCCAGTACATAGTTGTGTATTCTAGTTGTAAGTCCTTCTAGTTCTTCTGTAGGAGCTGCCACCACAGCATGGCTACTGACACATGAGTGGTGTGCTTCCAGGCCTGGGAACCGAACCCAGGCAGCCAAAGCAGTAAGAGCACCAAACTTTAACTACCAGGCCATCAGGGCTGGCTCAAAAATCACTACACTTTTAAAAGTAGCATTCTCTACAACTCAATGCAATAATTTTTTTTTTTTTTTTTTTTTGAGGAAGGTTAGCCCTGAGCCAACATTTGCCAATCCTTTTCTTTTTGCTGAGGAAGACTGGCCCTGAGCTAACATCTGTGCCCATCTTCCTCTATTTTATGTGGGACACCTGCCACAGCATGGCTTGACAAGCAGTGCATAGGGCTGCACCTGGGATCCGAACCAGTGAACCTCAGGCCACGGAAGCAGAATGTGGGAACTTAACCACTGCACCACCGGGCCAGTCCAATAAATACTTTTTGAGTATCTTCTATGTCCAAGCGATGGTGGTAGACACTGGAGTATGTAATAAATAGAACATTATTTCTGCTCTCAAGAGCTGGGTGTGACCTTCTTGCCACTCAGTGTGCTTACTCAGATACTCCTTTCTATACAAGGAAATACTGTATGCTTCTCATTTTAAAACTATGAAATTAAGCTTTTTTTCTTTGTTAAAATGATGATGAAGGTAATTTGGTAGAATCCAATCCTGTGGAATCATGGTCCCTTTAATCTGCAGATAAGCAGATGTGATCAGGAAAATCTTCTCATGTTACTCCTTCAACAGCCCTGCTGCTATGTCTTTCTGTCTCCTTTTCCCTCCCCACCCTCATGCTGTCTCTCAGTCTCGCCTGTGGATAGACGTCTCCGCTTCCCTGTCTCCACCTTCAGACGGCTTAAAACGTTGTTAGCCAGTGGTTCCCAGCCTCTGAACGACACCTGAAGCAGATGGAGGTAACTGGCACACAGTTTCAAGTTTTCATAAGTGATACATGAATTCATCTGTGTACTAATCACTGTTTAAAGTCTGCTTAAATCTTGTATACACTGGATTTTTACATAAACGTAGATTCTTGTATATAAACGTAAAAAGTCTTCCTCTTCATTTAAAACTGTAATACAGTATTTATAAAATCTGCAGTTACTAAAACTACAATTAATGTGGTGGGGGAAGAGCTGCTCATGAAATATTTGATGTTAGAAAAAGGCTCTTATTTAAAGTTAGAAACCAGTGCCCCACACTGTGAGCTCCTCGAAGGCAGGTGTGAGGACTTCCCTTCTAGCCGCAGTGATAAGCACAGCAAGTGTTCACTTAGTACAGTCATGTGCCCATAATGGCCTCCCAGTCAATGACAGACCGCATATACGATGGTATATAGTACCATATAGCCTAGGTGTGTAGTAGGCTATACCATCTAGGTTTGTGTAAGTACACTCGGTGATGTTTGCACAATGACACATTTCTCAGAATGTATCCCAACTGTTAAGCGATGTACTATGTATACGCTGAACAAATGGATCGTAAAGGTTTCCATTTAAGATACTATGACTAGGAGCTGTGCCTCTCCCCACCACCACCACACCCTAAGGCCACACTGATTTATTCTGTTCCATTCACAGTGTGTTTTGAGATGTATACAAATGCTACTGAACAGATGCTTACAGATGAATGTGGGGGGTTCAGGCAAGGAATGAGTCTTTCTCATCTGGGTAATGGGTGCATGGTGGGCTGTTCACCAAGATAAGTGCAGGAGATGCAAACTGCTGAGCCAAGGGGTAGAGCTCACTCTGACCAGGTTGAGTCTGAGGGATCTGTGGGACCTCCAGTGAGAAGCAGTTTTGGGATCACGACAGGAGCTGCAGCCAGACTCCAGTGAGCAGAAGAGCAGGGGAGGGTGAAAGGAGAGCAGAGCCGGGTCCAGCAGGCTAAGAACCGGAGCCATCTTTGGCTCTTCCCTCTTTCCTCATATCCACAGCATTCCTGTGGCTCTTAGAATACTGCTCACAAGTTCCCCTCTCTCCCGTTTCTCCTGTTTTCCATTTCAAGCCCTCAGGTAGCCAAGTTACTGCAATACTCGCCTGACCAGTCTCCTTGCCTCTGGTGTCTTTTCACCTTCTTTCAAACACTCTCACTAAATATTGCCCTGAAAATGGCACTTTTCTGATGAAAACTTTTAATACCTCAGTGTCTAAGACCTTGCAAAGCAGTATTCTCATCTAATTTTCCTTTTATTCTTATCTCTATTTCCAATTGATCAACATGCTCATCCCAACATATACCTGGGGACAGGCGACCTCCACATGACTTCAGAGGGTATGCCTCCTTCTGAGATCTCCTCCTCTTCCCTCAAAGCCTGGTCCAAGTTTCAGCACCTCCAGGAAACCTTCCATTTGAAGGGGGTTTTGCCCTCTGAACTCCTGTAACACTTTCTGTCTCTTCTTATCCCAATGAAAAGATGATAAATTCCTTAAAGGCAGAAATCATAACTGCCTCTTTTTATATCTACCCCTTATGGTCATAAGGTAAATCTGGAGGGAAAGTCCAATTTTTTAAAATTTGGAACATTATGGGATTTTTTTCCCACTAAACTTAAGTAATTCATACTAGTGTTGATGAAGGGTTTTAAGAGAAAATTACTTCTAAATGTATCATAAAAACACAGTCCAAAAGTTAGTAATTTAGCTTGATTTTAACATGCTACTCAGGAAATTAAAGGGAATACACATAAATTTGGGTGGGAGAGTGAGAGAAAAACTCATTTTTTTGTCTTTCTGACTTAAGCCACAGTAAGAGAGAAACTATATCTGCATTGTTCCTCTAAGGAAAACAAGAGGAATTAGCAGAGTAAACAAGACTAGGTGTGTACCGGTTTCTGTTTGCTGCCATAAATTAGTGGTTAAGACAATAATTTTGAACCAAAGCAGCAGTTAGCTGGCAGTAAAGCACAATGTTTGTAGCCACCACACTCTTTTAAAAAGCTTTAATTTCAATTGTATGATCCAAAATCATTCACTTGACTAAACAATCCTTTCTTCTAACACGTGCATCGTCATCTCCTGGCTTACTCAGATAACTACCTACCAGACTGCCCTCTCATTTTCTCCCTATTTCCCTCCAATCACAGCCATTTTGTTGCTAAGAAACAAAATAAATATGATCTCCTAGAAGTGACTTTACAATGGATACAAAACTATTACTCACCTACAAGGGGAGAAGTAAGAAGAAAGGAGAGGAAACTTATCTTTATGTCCTAGGTTCTAGACATGTGCTATTTCATTTAATCTCTCTAACAGCCCTGGAAGGCAGTTGTTACCATGCCCATTTACAAATGGCTAACAGAAACTCAGTTATATAACTTGCCCAAGGTCACACACTAGGAAGTGGTGGAACCAAGGTTTCTATCAAGTTTGCCAGTGATTTCAAAGCCAGTGTTATTATCATTCCCCTTCTTTTAAAATTCTGCACATACAAAAAATTCTACATATTAAAAATTTCAATAAAGCTTTAAAGCTTTTTTTTTGGAGGAAGATCAGTCCTGAGCTAACATCCACCACCAATCCTCCTCTTTTTGCTGAGGAAGACTGGCCCTAAGCTAACATCCATGCCCATCTTCCTCTACTTTATATGTGGGATGCCTGCCATGGCATGGCTTGCCAAGCACCGTGTAGGTCCACACCCAGGATCCAAACTGGTGAACCCCGGGCCACTGAAGTGGAACATGCAAACTTAACTGCTGTGCCACCAGGATGGCCCCTAAACAGGTTTTTAAATGTATTATTTCCTAGAATTGTTTTCCCAAAGGATTATAGATTGAAATAACTTTTCCTTTGGAGGAACAAATAAGATTTTTATGTTAAAAAATAACTGCACACTTTTAAGATGTAAAGTTCAAAGAGATGAATTTCAAAATGCAAAATATACCCTGACCAACCCATATTTACCAAATCTGCTACTGTCGTATTGCTACAGACTACCAAAAAAGATGAACTAACTTGAGCCTTCAAGTTCACTTTCAACAATCTTTATCCCCAGTGAACTGAAGGAAAAGAGCTATGAGATAAGTATTTCTCTTCTATGTCTGCTGATTGATCTGGTTATTGACAGTGTCATATTGAGCAAATATTCCTAAAAACATATTTTTAAAAATTCCCGAGTCTTTAGTTATTCCCGGAACACAAAGATAGAGGCCTGCTGAAGAACTAAATCTTCAAACTCTAGTAGAGAAATAAATTAGCAAATACAGTCAACAGGCTTGCAAACTTGGAAAGGAAAAAGAAAAGATGATATTCTGATTTAGGACAGGCAACAATTTACACAAGTCAGTATCCAAATGAACTCTCCTATGTAGAGGCCCACTAAACTAGTTAGCCCCCTTTTTTCTTTTTTTTTTTTTAATTTTATTTTTTTCCTTTTTCTCCCCAAAGCCCTCCAGTACGTAGTTGTATATTCTTTGTTGTGGGTCCTTCTAGTTGTGGCACGTGGGACGCTGCCTCAGCGTGGTTTGATGAGCAGTGCCATGTCCGTGCTCAGGATGTGAACTAACGAAACACTGGGCCGCCTGCAGTGGAGTTCACGAGCTTAACCACTCGGCCACGGGGCCAGCCTAGCCCCCTTTTTTTTTACTTTCATTCTAATATATAGGGTTTATGAATCACATAGAAAATAATTTAGGTACAATATTTATTATAGAATACTGAGAGGTAGAGTGAAAATGAAAAGTACATTTGGACAGAGATGCTGTTGCTTACAAGTTAATCAGAGTCAGTTACTCCTATTGTGTTACTGTCCTGATGTATCAAATTTTATGAGGAGACTATAGTCATGAAGTCCTTGCTACAGCAAAGAAAGTGGGGAGGGCACAGGCTTTGAACTGACCTAGGTTTGTCAGGCAAGTCAGATAAACTCTAGAAGCCATAATGTACTCATCTGAGAAATGGGTATGTTAACTCCTTTCTCAATGGAGATATATAAAAGAAGATTGCAGAAAGAGATGTCAACGCATGCTTGTCCTCCTTCCCTTTCCTAAGTGGCACTTCTTATTTTAATGATGCAGGAAATGCAATCAGACTCAGTCCTGAAAATAGTCATCCTTCAATCTAAGAATTAAAAAATAAAACTAAAACCAACACAAACCAACAAGCAAACAAAAAACAGGGACGCCTAAATTGCAAAACAGACATTAGAAAAGCATGTGAAATACCAAGGGGAAAAGAGTCACCTGAAATGGGATAATATGCAACTCCAATTAAAAGAAAAGATAATCGAACTAAATGTCTTTTAATTCACATGAATTGAAATATCCCTGATAGGAAACTGGAAACTTTGATTAAAAAAAGATACTTCCTATTCCTATCCTATTAGTGAAAAGAAGACTAGAGTTGAACCCATAAAGCTAACAGTAAACGGATGTTAAGCAATCTGCTAAAATGAAACAAAAGATAGCTAATAGCTTCAGTCTGATACAAAAGCGGCTTTTTCTTTTTTCCTGTAACTTAAATTATTCCAATCCGTCATTCACTAGTAGTAGTTACTGGATCTCTGACAATTTTTTGTTGTTTGAAGGATGAGGAAGAGGAGGGAGTCAAAAAGAGAGTACATCAATATTTTTCAAAACTCAATCGTTCTAGATCTTTCACTTCCAATCATAACAAGTTATACACTAAATGAAGTCTAAGGAACAAAACAAACAAAACAAAACACAGATGTGCCACTACCTGAATGGTAAAAAACAAGCAAGATTAGAAAAGCTATATAGATATTCTCTGTGATTCCAAGAGGATTAATTCAAAAATATAAAATAAGGACAAACATATAAAGTATCTCTTAACGATTAAATGCTGTTTGAATATCCATCTGACCTACCTTTCACCTTAAAGTCAGCAGAGCAGTACAAGTCACTTAGCCAAGCTGGCACAGTTTAAGATAACTCCAAAGAAGAAAGTCCAATTTCCTGATTCTCTCAGCCAAAATAAGCAAGCTTAAGTTAGTTTGATCTAACAACAAGCTCAAGGGAACTTAGCCATTTCAAGCTGAAAAACCAGAACAAGAACCAGAATTTAAGGGAACTTAGAAATCACCCATGACCTCATTTTACAGTCAAGAAAATTAGGACCCAGAAGTTTAGTGACTTGCCCCAATTCATACAGTAAGTTAGTAACAAGTTTATCTATGTTGTGGAGAGAATTGAATTACTGAAAGAAAATGAAATAGTTAAAAATCTTATTCACGGAATCCAACTCTAATACAATTAATAAAGTTAATAGACATCAAAGCTGTAGAAAGTAATTTTCCTTTTATTAGCTGAATAATGTAATTTAAAAAATGATCCACTTTGACTTGGATCAAAAGCATAGGCAAAATGCATTTGATATTTAAAAATAAGCACACTGCTATTTGCCTAATTTCCCCAAGAGGAAAAATAATTTTAAATAGAAATTTTCATTGTCCACTTGCAGTACTCTTAGAATCAGTTCCAGCTGCAGAAAAAACAATTTTCCAATCTGTTCCAAGGATAAAAGACAAATCAAAATGAAATCTTCCACAACTCTATATTCATTAGGATACCCAGAATAGAGCGAGTCAAGTCTTCTTTTTTAGGATATCACAGAGAGACAATACACCTGCTTTACTATATACCTCCAACTTAGACTAGTTAGAAAAAACAGTTGCAAAATAACCTTAACCATGTGAGTACCTTTATCCCACTTTTTCTTATCTAAATCCTATTCTAGGATATTGCAGTTGGACCTAAAGGAGAGATCAATTAAATATAAATATATATATATATTTTTTTTTTTAACAGATACATAACAATAATACCTAATGCAAAAAAAGTTCACAAAGCAAAACTGCTGGTAATTTTCATCTCAAAAACAAATGTGGGTTTTCTCTTTCACATTCGTGCCTGGGGATTCCTGTGTGGAGGGAGCAGAACCGAGCAGCCACGGTAGTCACCCAGGGTGTCTACAGCCTAGAGGAAAGGGCAGCGCCGCCCTGTCCACACTGGACAGAGCCTGGGTCTGCTCCTTCCTCCAGCCCCTCTTCCCAATAACGGAGTCCCTTCTCTCCCAAACCCTCCTGTACATCTGGCCAAGCAGTTCTAACCCTCCAAGCCTTTCTCACAATTTCTTATAGGTCCAGGACAACTCAATTTCATTTCTTACAGTGATCCACAAGGCCCTAAAAATCTACCTCTGACCTCACTTCTGCCCTTACTCATCTGCTCCAGACACACTGGCCTCCCTGACAGACCACCGCACCAGCTCTTCCATTTGCCTGGGACACTCAAGACCCAAATCCAATAACCTGCTCACTAAGGCTTTCCCGATCACTCCATTTTATTCATTTTTTATTTTTTATTTTTTGCTGAGAAGACTTGCCCTGAGCTAACATCTGTGCCAATCTTCCTCTATTTCTATCTAGGTCGCCACCACAGCACGGCTGGCAACAAGTGGTGTAGGTCTGTGCCCGGGAACCAAACCCAGGTCACCAAAGCAGAGCGCGCCAAACTTAGCCATTAGGCAACAGGGCCAGCCCCTGACCACTCCATTTTAAATTGCAATTTTCCACCGCTGCACTCCCTATCTCCCTTATATGCTTTATTTTTCCCCATAACACTTACGACCATGTGATATCCTACAGGTTTTTCCTTACTTGTTCATTGTCCGTCTCCGCTTACTACAAGGCCAGCACTATGAGGGCAGGGGTTTCTGTCTGTCTGTTCACTCCTATGTCCCCAGCACCTACGACAGTGCCTGGCACACAGTGAGAGCTTAAAAATTATTTGTGGAATAAATAAATGATTCCAAGTTTGGGAAATAATGCTAGTATCCATTAAATGTTTATTAGATACTAAAAACACAAAACTACACAAGATGTCAAATACAAATAGCGCAAAAAACATAGTCTGCTTTCAAGGAGTCTAGCTAGAAAAAGAGAACTAATATACATGGAGTAATTAGTTAATTACATAGACAGTATTAGGTATGATTATTAACTAATTAGGTTTATTTGTATGTGACTCACAGAATCTGCATTGTTATTCACGGTTATACCCAGAGTATAATTAAATGCTGAATTGCATGGTATAAACCTGTCATGGAGTTCAGAGGTGAAAAGAAATAAATGAGCTGCAACAGTAAGAAAAGACTGTGGGCAGGATGAGGTTTGATATGAGGTTTGTCGATGTGGAGTCATGTACTGGGAGGTGGGTAGGCATTCCAGATGAAGCAAATTTCATGAGAGGACATAAAGGCATGTGGGACGGTAAGAAACATGCCTTAAATGGATACATGGCGTTCAGTGATGAGTGTGATGATCTGGAGAAGACAATCTGAGTAGGCCTAAGTCACAGAGAGCCTCATCCTCCAAGCAGGGGACTCAAATCTAGACGGAATGACACAGCACATGCAGGTGGTGCCCTGCCTGGGTCCTCTAGAACCCTTCTGCTCGTTTGGTACACCCATCCCCGAGGTGCTCTCTGCATTGCTGTTAATGGTTCACAACAGCAACCTTCTGTGGAAGCAACAGAAGCTACCTCCTAGCCTTCCCCTGCATAAACATAAACACACACACACACACACACACACACACACACACACACACACATTCTTTCAGGACAGCTGGTGGACAATGACTAATAAATGCAGGGAAGCCAGGACAAAAGCCCAGATCCTTTGCCTCAAGGCAAGATAGACTCTGTGGTACAATTTTGTTCCCAAGTTCCCTCCTGGATCAAGCTGAGGCTAGACATCCCTGAAACCACATCTTTGCTCATCTCAGTTTCTTCTTCCCAATCCTGCTTCACTCACTCCCTTGTAAGAAACATCTGAAAGAACTCCCTGCATATATCACTTGCCCATGAATCCCATCTCAGGTTCTGCTTCTAGGCAAACCCGACTAAGGCAAGTCTGTAGTCTGTAAAGGAAAGTACTACATATTCATGAAGAAAAGTCCATGTTATGAAGAAAAGAACACAGAGAAAGTACTGTTGTAACTCATTCAGTTTGGAAGGAAAATGCAGAGCAGTTTGGTTGGACACCGTGGTTCGAATTCAGAAATAAGTGAAAGAAAAATATTTGCTTTGATATGAGAAAGAAACAGAACTTAGGAAGAGAATGGCCTTAGTATAGAAAAGAAATGAAGATAACTCTTCGAAGTTTTATTTTTTCTTAAAAGGCAAAAAAAAGTATTTTTTTCAGTAGCATTGTCAACTGTATACCATGAATTCTCTTCAACACAAATCTCTTTTCAGGCTGACATTTTTTAACACAAGAAGTGTTCAAAAACTTGAGCAGAATTACAATGAATAATAACAGGACTCTAAAATTCTCTCACATGTTGGGTCCCTGAATATCTGTATTCAGAAATATGAAGACAAGATTAAGTAGCATCCCCAAATGTTTATAACAAGTTGGTTTATTAGATTTTCTAAGCAGCTTTAAAGAATCTTTATTAGAGTCAGTAGCAGATTACTTAAATAGGAAATGCATCCAAATAAGGTAACATTTGGTTTTCATCTATTCTTAGGGGACCCAGAAGTGTTTTCAATAGAAATTAAGATACTGGGTCCTGGGTCATAAAATAGGGCGCACAATGTAAAAACAAGTAGGCTGGTGTGAAAGAAACAATATATGGTCCAGGAAAAGAGCTTAGACCCTCCAGAAACTTTCAGCTTCAGAATTTGAGAAATTGCCCATAATCATCTGTATTTGTTTTGTTTTGTCAATATCTGAGACAAGTTAAGCTTCTTGACTTGGTTCCCTTTCAAAATTCATACTTAGTAAAAATGCCTATAAATAAAAATGACTACTTTCACTTAATTTTTAGTTATGTGTCTCAATATATAGAACAGAAAGGATACTATCGAAACAAAACTTTTTAGTATGGTTACTTTTTTCATTGATTACTCATATATGCATTAAAATGTATAGCTAATAGCTATCAAAATTTAAACACACATAACCTTCAATACAACAGCCCTACTGAAAGTAATTTCTCCTACAAAAAAAAAATACCCAAAAAAAGGAAACTGGTAAGAAAGTCATGACACATCAAAGTAAGTCTAAGTTCATAAAATTTTTTTTGTTTTTTTCCTGAGGAAGATTAGCCCTGAGCTAACATCCATGCCAATCCTCCTCTATTTTTTTGTATGTGGGATGGCTCCACAGCATGGCTGATGAGCAGAACAGATCCACACCCAGGATCCAGACCAGTGAACCTGGGCCACTGAAGCAGACTATGTGGAACTTTAACCACTTGGCAACAGGGCCAGGCCACATAAAAACTTTTTTAAGACCACTTGTCCTGCAGACAAGTACATATAATTTACCATGTATATATCCTTTAAACAGTCCCAGGAAATACTCCAAAAAAAAAAAGGTTCAATAGCCAAATATATTTGGAAAGTACCATGTGTTATTCCCCTATTAAAGATTTACAACACACATGATAACTTACGCAAGACCATGAGATATTTTGCAAGAAAAAATGGTGTTTTCCAAATTTTATAGAACAGAGAACACTTTTGTAATCAGCAAAAAACAAACTTCCTTACAACCCTCCATAACCACCCAGGGAATGAACCTTCCTTACAACCTGAAGTTCAGAGCTATCATTCAGGCACCCTCCATCCATTCCCTCCTTCTCCTCCCTTCCCCTCAGACCAAGATACTGAAGAGGTTCTCACTTCATAATTCATAATAATCACAGGGACCATATTAAAATATACTTCTTCATCCTTACTTCCAGATGTTCTGACTCCTATCAGTATTTTTAACAAGGGATCCAGGTGATTTCAATGCAGGTCAAATGTTGGGATGCTCAAAATCCCTGATGCAGTATAAGCAATGAGATGATTAGCTATTTTATAACTGAGGCCAGAGTAACTTTAAAAAAACAGTAAGTTCACAAAATCTGGACTTCAAATAAGTATATTACAAAATTATTTTTCTATCTAGGAAAAAATGGGCAAAAGGCATACTAAGGAAAGCGAAATCAGGGCCAGCACCAATGGTCTAGTGGTCAAGTTCTGTGCACTCCACTTTGGTGGCCCAGGTTTGGTTCCCAGGCACGGACCTACACCACTCGTCTGTCAGTGGCCATGCTGTGGCAGTAGCTCACATACAAAAAAAGGAAGACTGGCAGCAGATGTTAGCTCAGGGTGAATCTTCCTCAGGGAAAAAAAAGGAAAAGAAAAGCCAAACCATACTTTAAAAGAATACCATCTAATATACTGCCCAGAATATTAAGGTCAAGAGTTTTACCCTATAATAAGAATCCTTAGTCTGTGCTCCACTGAGAAATTTCAGGAATTCTTAAATTCTCTAAAACTCTACACACAATTTTTATGAGTATGTGAATGCATAATCCAAAAGCTTTCACCAATTCTCGTTCTGCTTCATTACCCAATTTAAGAGCCATTCTATTTTTTATTTATCTACCTGAAATAATGGCAGCAGAAACTGCTTCTTAGTTAACACCATGAGTCAGACACACAAAAACACATTCCTCAGTGTTGTTTTCTCTCTCAAAGCCAAACAGAAAGCAATTTACCTTTGCAGAGTCATATTCAAAGAGCCTGTACAGCCCTTAATCTTGTTCTGGGCTTCGAGATGAGTCATTCCTTGAGCACTTATTCCATCAATGCTGAGAACCACATCGCCTATTCTTACGTTCGCCTGGGATGCTTTGCCGCCATCCTTTAGCTGTAATAAAGAGATTTCTTTAGAAGTGTCACTCTTTAAAAAGTAAACAATAATAAACATAAATGAAAATTACACTTTTCCTTATTTTGAAGGAAAAGTATATAAATATACCATTAGACAAAGTAATAAAAATTATCTTGCTTATAAAGTTAAAATTCAAATGACTTTCATGTTTATTTTCTTAAATTCTTATTTGCTCTCTAAAAATCTAAAATAATTTTCTGAAAAAGGTTCCCTGATAATTCCTCCATTTCTTTACTGTGTAACAGTAGTGTGTGACTGTCATGAATGAAGAAGTCAAGGAAACGTTTCAGCAGAAAAGGAATGTAATGTGAATAGGGTATTTAACACTCCTTTAGAAATAATTTTTAAAACTCTTTAAACAGCTTTACTTTTGTTTGAACACAAAGAGTAATACAGATGGAGGACCCACTGAACACTTCTTCCTGTTGAGTCCGATTGACATCCAGCGTTTGGGGGACTGAGTGATTCTGGATCACAGGCCCAAGTACCTTTTACACTGGATGTGCCTCCTGCTCCAGGCACTGAGCGGAAGGGGAAGGGAACTGAGACTGTCAGACTTTGTGTGTACCACAGGCTTTAATCCCCAGTCTTCCTTGCCTTCTCTATAAAATTTTCTATGTGTTTACATTATTTAGCTAGATCTCCCTCAAACTTCACATGTATCTTTTCATTGCTCCAAAATAAGCAAATATAAAATTGCAGTAAAATGAAAGATGATGCAATTTTAATAGATACCTAAAAAAATGGAAAAGTACAAATAAAAAGAAACCATTCTAATTCAAATGACAAGCTCAGAATTCACCAAGTACAAGCAGATCACACTGAATATTGGGTTGATGGAAGACAGGTGAGATGAGGCCCAAAAATAGAAACAAAGAAAATAACCAATATTCTTCTAATACTTAAAACTAAAGATTGTATACAGAGTTTCTATTAGAGATGACGGAAAAATTCTGGAAATGGATAGTGGTGATGATTGCACAACACTGTAAATGTACTTAAAGCAACTTAGTGTACACTTAAAGATGGTTAGAATGGTTAACTTTTATGATATGGATATTTTACTACAACTTTTAAAAAACTAAATATCTTGGAGAACATTTTATTAAAATCACTTTTTAATAAAAAAAAAATATCCCTCGGCAAACTGAAAAGTACTGAGTGCTGGAATTCATAATCTGGAAGTAAAGCAATAAATACAATAGATATTGTAAGTTCAGTTAGGTTTTGATTACTATCGGTTGTCAAATTCTTAGTACACAAGAACAAGTATTTGGATCTAAAATCAATAAAACAGTATTGACAGCTAGATCCGTGGAGGCAGGGCCCACGTCTGTTTCCTGCCTACCACACCCTAATGCTGGAAGTGTGCCTGACACACTACAGACCTTCACAAAACACAAGCTGAATGAGTGGATGCTGTGTATTTATTATTCAATACGGGCAAATCTATGGTTTGTTTTAAACTGCGAAATTACGAAAAACTAAAATTAACATAAATTGAAACAGTTCATTTTAACATGTAGCTATCAAGTGATTGACATAGTTCTTGAAATTAGTACTAAGAAAAAGTATCTATTTGAGCAAGGAAATGTAAAGTCTAACAGACACAAAGTATAAAAAAAGATTTCACACCTTTCAAGTGAAATATTCTCTATCACATATACAGTATATAGTGACTTTGTTTTCATCTTTGTACTAATAGAAACAAAATAACAGAACAATTCCTCTCAGCTCCCCAGATACTTAAAGGTAAGAAAAATTAATGAAATGTTGACACTAAAGAAATTTCCAGAGTAACAAAACAGATCAAAATTTAACTCATATCAAATTTATCAACATAGCTATTATATATGCATATATATATATGTACACATACACACACCTTTTATTATATATTAAACAGTTGACAAAGTAGTTCCAAAATTCAATGAAAATTAAATGAATCAGATTTCAGGATCACAGGATCAAGAAGAAAATAATTCAGATAGAAGTTTGTTAAGTATATTTTTAAAATACTGTATAGGCAGATATATTCACTAAAATATAAAAGCAACGTTTATGCGTGTGTTTGGGAGTAAGAAAAAAGTCTTTAAAAATGATAACTACTGTATGGTTTTACTATATTAAATAATAGGTGTGAACAGCCTTTTAATAATTAGTATTTTTTTATTAAATATTAAAGAAATCATTTAATTTGACAACAGAAGTATTATAATTGTTCTTCTCTACACTGAACTAAATTATTTAAATTGTGAAGGACATTTACAAAGAAAACAGTTTGTAAGCCAGCAACGCCCCCACCTTCTATGGGACTTATTTATGGGGCTATTAGAATGATCAAGTGAGACATGAGCTCAATAAAGGTCACTGTTATTACTATTCCCTTGACCTCAGATCCCTAATCTGAGCAATGTGGGGGCTGTATTAGATGATCTCAAAGGCCTTCTGAGGTCCCCTCCAGTTTAAAAGTTTATCTATCTGTGAGCTATCCGCAAAAAGGTACAGATCTAAACCTAAAATAAGAAGCAGTCTGCAAGACTGTTGGCAGGGCAAAGGGTCATCCATTCCCTACTAAAATGAGCAAATGAAGTGAAATTTGAATCCTGACAATGAGACAAAGTATAAACATAATTTATCCTAGATTTTCTTTTAGCCAAGAAGGGCAAGCATTAAAAAAAAACCAGAAATAGAATAGAACACAGCTAAATCACCTCACCACTCCTCACATAAAGTAGCCTTACCCTTACCACACAACACTGAAACCTGTGGGCATTTGTCTACATGTTCCAACAAAAGCAATTTAAATACTTCCAGTCCAGCAGTAATATCAAGGCAATGAACAATGTAGAAAGAAAATAATCTAATCAAATCCAATGTCATAATGAGATTAAATTGTTGTTACTCCTTTGTTCCAGCTGCTTACTAGACTCTGAGCTCCTATGATCTCAGTATATTCAAACCAAATTCTCAGAATGACTTTTAGAATATCTTTTCAGGACTGCTTTTACTCTAACTGCCACCTTACTTTCAGATCGTGGAGCACAGAAATCTTACAGCCTATGTGAATTTTGCCTCTTCCTTGGGTACCACATCTAGGAAAATTACTAAATTTTGTCGGTCTTTCCTTTCCTCCCCCATGCTAGTCCATGACCATCTGTCACCTTGATCTTGCCTACTGCCTACAGCAAGAGCTTTCTAAAGACCTCCCTACCATCCATATTCAACTCTCCATAGTCCTCTGTCTTTCCTCCATCTTCACATTTCCATAACGGTGGCCCTACTACCACTTCACACTGGAGAATTCCAATCATATCAACTATTTATAAAATGAGGGTGAAAAGACTTCAAATACCATCTGCTTCCTACAACGTAGAATAAAACTAAAGCCTGAAATACAAACCATCTATAATTTGTTACCTACCTGTTTCCAACTTCAAAACAAGCTCCATAAGGTCAGGGAACATGTTTCATAATTTGCTCTTCTCCGAGAGCCTTGAATATTGTAGGTATTAGAAAAATATCTGATTAAACCACAGAAAATAAGAAATCAACAAATCAGGACATCAGTTTAATATGCTAAATTCTAGTAGAAATACACTTAATTCACCAAAGAGAGAAAAATAGATTCTAATGTGAAAATGAGAATCTTCAATTAATCATTAGGCTGAACTGACCTAAATAACATCAAAAATCAAACCGCATTTCCAATAGAATATGCACACCCATTTTGGATAGTTAGTAATATATTTTTCCTAGGACTCCCAAAAAGATGTCACTACTCCCTTTGGTAACTTTCTCTAACAAGTGTTATCAAGGGCTTAATTATATTTAATCTCAACCCTTTCTCAAGCCTCAGAAATGGAAATGAATGCGGATTGCCATCTTTCATATTATTTAAACAATCTTTCATATTATTTAAACTGTCAAAACTCCTTTTTGTCTACAGTTTTTTGAGCTTAGTAATATTAACTGTCTTGGGTTTTTGACATTAAGATCTTTTCTAAATCTCTAAGCGTCTTTATCATTCAAGACTCAGGCTTTCTACTCACACAATTTAAAGAGCATGAAGAGCCTGAACTAATCTTGTATGTATAGTGAGAAAGTTCCAACGCATAGAAACAAATTGAAGACTTGTTAAAGGTGGCATCTCACTGAACACTCCTATGAGCTTCCTTTATCCCCAGAACCACTTCCTCAAGCCATCCACTCATGAGAAAGATAAACGTCTTTTTCCCCTTAATTGGGTAGGATGTAGCATTATTATGAATTGTGAGCAGCTAAGGAAAGACTACAAGATCATTTGTTATTTGCATAGTTCATTTTTTCCTTTGTTTTTGCAAGTCTAAATAGCTTGCATTTGTTTGAAGCAGTAATAACTTTCTGTCATCATCAAATCTTGGACATATTATATGGCAGCCATAAGTGTGTGTGTATTTCACAAATGCACAAATGCACAATGTGTAGGAAGGAAGCGGTTTGGGGAGGCTCTTGGGTCAAGGTCAGTAGAAATCAAATCAATCACAAGCAAGTGCTTCTCCTTTGATCTTTAAATGTGCTTTTCAGTACTGTTGTCCACTTTTCCATAAACTTAATAGCAGCTGCATGCTTCTTTAAAAACACCACTTTGTGGTCTCACGTAAGTTGCAAGCATACATGGATGCACATGTTGGAACTACTTTTGAGCCTCTGTTTACTGTTGCAGAAATGAAGGTAAAGTAGGACAAGTGTATGCTCTTCAAAAGAATGGTATCTTTACTGAGCCTCTCCATTAACTTAGATAAGAAAGGATCTAATATCAATCACCTGTCCTTGGAGTAAAACCCCTATGGAGGCATTTTAACCCTTTTATCTAAAATCACAGATTACAAGAAGTTTTCTCTTGAAAAGGAAGTCTGGTCTTCAGTAAGCAGACAGTAGACTCTGTGTGTGTGTGTGTGTGTGTGTGTGTGTGTGTGTGTGTGTGTGTGAAATCCAGTCTTCAGTAAGCAGACAGGTAGACTCTGTGTACGTGTGTGTGTGTGTGTGTGTGTGTGTGTGTGTGGTGTCAGGGAGGATTTAAGGGAAAAGGGCATTATAGACTTGGGCTTCCCCTATCTCACTTTGACTATGAAATTCCCAAAGGTAAAATTTCTCCAGTCATTTTTGACGGGTAGCTCCTCTCACATTGTCTTTTTCTGCCCTCAGAAAGAAATAACTGAGAAACAGTAATTAGGACTATTTACTGAGCATCAACAGTAAGTCAGGGACTTTGGGAGGCCCTTTATCGCTCTTTATCACCATCAGGTAGTTTTAGTCTGATGGGGAAAAAAGCTTCAAAGGGATTAACCGATTTGCGTACATCCACACAGCAAGTAAGAACACAGTGCTGGGCAGAGGCCTTGACGTTAGGCAAACACGAGTTCATAGTCATGCTCTGCCATCTACTAATCGTGTGACGTGAATACTAGGCCTCGCTAAGCTTCAGCTAGCTCTCCTTGAAAATGGGGACAGCAACTCCATGTGCCTCACAGAGCTGTTAAGCATATCACATAAAACACCAGCACAGCACATAGCACACAAGGCACTGCAAATGTTAACTATTATTATTACTATAATTATACTACGCCACCAATTCACATGGGACACCTATTTGAGGGACCTACAGGGCCCTCATAGACAGCTTTTCAGTCAGACCTTCTGGCTTTTCCCTTCTCTCCTTAAATGAAAATTAAACACCTCTCCTTCACTCATTCTCTCCCCTCTGCCTCCCTAATAAACTTTCCCCTCCCTGAGCAGTACAGCTCACTGTGCCACAGAAGCACAACTCCAGCTCACCGCGTCCTCCTTCGCTGCTCACCACTAAGTCTGAATTCTCCAAACTCCATTCCCACAGGATAGGGACCTCACATCACCACTTCCCAGGACAGTCAGGTGTTGCCACTGCACCAAGAGGCCAAAGGATAAGAATCAACACAGTGATGTTGGTGAAGAAGCCTTGATTTGGGGGTCAGGGAAGGACAGGAAGGAAAGAAAACGAGAACACATAGCAAGGGGAACAAAGGAGGGTCCTGGTACAGAAGGCAGAATAGGGAACCAAGACCATGAGGGATGAAAAGGTCACGAGGTATCTATGCCAAGTGTGGCAAGCTAGATCCAGGCCTTGTCTCTGGGTGTGTTGCACATCCACGTGCACATGCAAAGAATAATGTTTAAATTGAACAAAACATCAATTAATTGTAGAAGGAAGAAGATTTTATACTTTGTTTTGAATAACTAAAAGAACCTAAATGACTACAATTAATAACTACGATTTAGAGCCAATTAACTCAAAGTAATACTTGTGTCATTAAACCTGTCATTAACTTTATTGTACTCAAATAAAATTTATAACTGAACTTCCTCCAAATGCTTAGCTTCTGTAAAAATGCGTGGTTCCAGCAGCATTTCTTCTTAAAACTTTTTAACAAAAGAGAAAAGTCGCCCTACATTTTTATGAAACTGCACTGAAAATAAAATATTAGATCTCAAGATAGCATAACACTTAGATCTCAAAATGCACTAAATAGAAAATTTATCTTATCCATATTTTAGCTTATCCATTTATCTTATTTGGGATTGATAAGGAGTTAGAGATATACCTGTTAGACTAGTTGTTAACCTCTTAAGAGCACATCCCAGAAACAAACCAATTATTGAACTCATAGCAAAAAACAAACAAAAATCAATGAAAGCATTATGGAACTTTCACTTTTAAAAGTTAGAACCCAATATGGCAGATCTCACTTTAAGTAAGTCTAACTGCCTAAGATTTCTCCTTAAAATGATAGTTTAATACAGATACTATGTTGCCCTAAGCTTTTCCATATGAGGGGAAATATTTAGCCATAGTGACTCCAGTACTGTTAGAATTCTCTAATGAAAAGTGCCCTTCCAAATCATAGGGAATTCTCAATATGCACACATATTCTCTATTTGCCTTCTCTTGGAAGTAAGCCAGCCAAACCTCAGAAAACAGATGTCAGCAATAGAAATGATTTATTGAAAATATATATGCCCAAGTATATTACAGAGATCTTTTTATAATATAGATAACACTATTCTAATAGTGTTTACTATGAACAACTTACGTTGATTCAAAAGACGTTTACTTTGGTTAATTATCCAACTATACACTACAGGTAAGAAGTAGGAGACAGGTAGCTACATAGCAAGCCACTAGCAATGAGCAAGTTTCCAGCCTTCTACATATTTTTAACAAATATGGAGTGCTTGGAAATGTGTGACCCTAACACCACGGGTATGACAGGAATGCCACCAGACTTAGTAAATGCAGAAAAGGAACATATAAATATGACAGCGACAGAAGAAACACTAACAGAAACTTCCCATGTCCAAAAACCATGGGAACTAAACCATGGGAAAATAAAAGCTGTTGTTTTTCTAACAGTGCCATTACCAAAATTTGGAGAAATATACTAATAAAATATTAATTTAACCAACAGGATTTTCTTGAGGCAGAGGAAAGCACTGACAAAAGTCTTATTTTAAGAAACAATTAATGGGCAATCTTAATTTTGCTTTAAAATGTATTTTCTAGTACCTAGTGTAAAACAAAAAATTCGAATCCAGACGTATGAGCTTATGGTTGCAAGTTTTTAGGTATTTATCTACCACATACCTTCCAGAATACCATGAATGTGACTTTTTGCACCACCACCCACCCAAAGCACTAAGAATGTATGAGCATTACACCAAAATAGAGAGCTCACAGAACTTGTTTTCCTGATGAATGATGAGTGAACTCAATCACCACCAAATATCACAAATAAACAAAAGCGGTGGAGTTTTTAGCCACTAAAGTGAGCAGAACTAAAGAACATTTGAGAAGTGATTTTTTTTTCAAACATAACCTGTAAGGCTTTTTGCAAGTCCCAATTTATTTACTATCGCTCCAGTGCTTATGAGTCCGCCCTACAATATCACACTCTGCACTTAACGTTGTCCTGTCTTGTCCTATTTATTGTTATGGCCTTTTGGTGCCTTGACCAGCCTGTAAACGCTACCCAGTTACCTATAAAATGCCATCTCTGGCCTGGATGTCTAATGTCAACATGCCCCTTTAAAATCTGAGCCCACTTTGGATTCATTTTAATTCCCTTCTCTGTGAAATAAAAGGATTTGGCTTTTTGTAAGTTAGAATGGGGGGATAAAATAAGCAATAACTGACGTGTCTCTGTGAGGAAATCTGTAAAATCCTGACTCATGAGAGCACTGGTTACTTTAACTATGGGCCTCACTTTTTGGCTTATGAGTCAAACTGTAATCAATTTTCCCCAAAAGTCTGGGAATACACCTTATATGGCAGCAATGAGGAGAATACCTCAAAGTATGTGTCATTATGCCTTACAAAACCAACCGGAAGTGAGAGGGCGATTATGCCTCTTTCCTTATGTAGTCACCAAGCCGCCTCATTCAAACACAGGGCTTCTGCTCATACTGTTTGTTTTATTAGCCTAAATGTATTTCCCAGGATGAGTCCTTCTCTACTGAAATAACATCTTTGTTCTTCTCTACCAGCATCCTAATAAAAATAGAAATATGCCATCTTAAACTCGCATTCACTATTAAGATGCCACACAACACTCATTTTCTAGTAAGCTGTATGTGTTTAAGCCCAGAGATTTAATGTGCTTTGTTGTTAATGTTAATGTTAATGTGTGAATATGATTATACCAGAAATATGAAAAGTATGGTGGTTAGTGAAAAAAGTGCACATCTAGAAACATCGCAAAAGGTAACACATTTGTTAATTACAGAGAAATTAGTGTTTCTATGTAGTTCACTCAATAATAAGGAAAATGGTAAATGTCACAGATAGCTATAAAGGTTAAAAACGAAGTAGTCAATTCCTAGTCTACCTGGGAACACATTAACACTGAAATTCACACATTTCAACCCTCCCTCCTCACTAGGTTCTGTTCACCGATGAGAAGAATTCCCTGAAATTATATGCAAATTATGTGCAAGTATGCATGTATTTTCCATTGAGTCAGTCCATAGCTTTCCCCAAATTCTCAAAGGCATTTATGACCAAAAAAAATGTTAAGAACTAATGATTTAATGAAACCTTAGAACAGTATTTCTCAAAGTGTGGTTCTTAAACCACCAGTGCCAGCATACTTCTATGACAGGGGAGAAACCCACAAGGCCTTCAAAACCCACAAGCTAAAGATATTTCAAAACAAAAAAATCCATCAGCATTAAGAAAATTTAAGAACTCAAAGCAGAATTAACATTTATTCAAAGTGGTGCAAAACCACGATTTCACATGCTAATGACATAAGTGTTCCTTAAAAAAACAAGGACTTGCTTTTAAAAAACTTTAAAAATCTTCGCACTGTAAATCACTAGCATTTAATAAGGGTCTATCCAATAAGGCACTAATTCAACATGGAATTCTGAGACCACGCAGACAAGAGCAGGCAGGACCTCTCCCTCACCTGTTTGATGCTAGTTCACTTTGCACATGTGCATGCAACTTCCACAAAGCAGTGCTCCACAAATTATCCACACAGCAAAAGACACCATCTGTGGGGAAAGTTTTTTTCTCCCTATCTGGCCATATACCAATTCTTCTGTAATCTATAATAAAGATAAATTACTGGAAAAACAAAATTTAAAGAAACCATACAAAATATAAGATCAAATTTTTATCATCAGATTAAACAGACATAAAATTACTCTGTCAAACTGTCAAACTACAGAAGGTTCTAGATACTTACTCTTCATTTCTGTCCTTATTTCATCTCAAACTGTAACCACCAGTTTGCTGGTTTGCAGACCAACAAGGATGATCCTTCAAGGCAATGACTACATCTAGGCAATGACCATACATGTTATTTCTCTTTAGGCCCATCATACACGGACTTAAATATCACACACAATAAACATCTGATCAGTTACCACACTGGAAATTAAAGGTATTTAATAAATAGGCTATTATTTAATAATTTAACTCATTTCCATTTTTTTTTGCTCTTATGTTAAAGTGATGAATGATAGTATACATTTATTTTGGCACACTCATCTGACTTTTTCTTTAGAAAAGGTTTCTAAAAAGGTATGCACATTAAATTTTTGATCCATGACACTAGACTGCCAACAAGAATATTTGTAGCCATTTGTAATTCTGCAAACTGTGTATGAAAGCGTCTGTTATCCAGACCCTTGCAGTCCTTAGTATTACAAAGGAAACCTGAGGGTAATTCTAGCTCTACCACTAACAAATCCTGTGACCTTGGGGAGGTCATTTACATCTCTGGCCTCATCCTGCTCAGCTGTCCAAGAGAGCGGGATCAGATGTTCTAGGGTCGCTTTCAACTCTAAACCATAATAAATATTTACACAGACTTCACAATCTCTCATTAGTCTAAACAGTCATTACAATTAGTATTCATTACTCGCTTGGGCACTAAAATAAATTTTGTATTATTCTCCAATTACTTCATATTTATTATTCTTATTTCTCTATTACAAAACATTAAAATGGCAAACATGGGTGCTTTTCAAAAGTCTAAAACCATATCAGCATTAGAAACCCAAAAGGCTGGGTTTCAGAGCTAACTAGAAAAGAAGAGAATCTAGCTTATCTACTTTGCAGACCCCAGATGATGTTTTCTTTTCAGATGTAGTAGTGTAAAGGATGAGAATCTCCTTTCCATCGGTAGCAGCTGAGCCCTCTGGTACTTAATACTGAATTATGCATTCATTCGTTCATCATACATTTACCAAGCGATTACGGACAGACCAGATGCTAACTATAAGGATGAATTATTACGCTAATGGGGAAAGCAAATATTCATTTATCCCATCATTTAACAAATACTTGCCAAGTGTCTACTATGTGTCAGGCTGTTCTAGGCATGGTGATACAAGAAGGAACAAAATGAGGCCCTTGCCCTCACGGAACTTAAATTCACTCAGGAGGAAAAAGACAATCAACAAATAAACATACAGATAAATAGTAAAATATCAGGAAGTAGTAAGTATTACAGAAGAAAAATATAACAGAGAAAGGGGATAGAAAATGTCAGGAGATGGTCTTTTAAAGTAGAATAGTCAGGGAAGACTTCCCAGGGAGGTGACATTTAAACAGAGACCAAAATGAAGTAAGAGAAAGAGCTGTGCAACTATCTGGAGGGAAAGCATTCCAGGCAGAGGGGCAAGTAAGGGTAAAGGACACTCTGGGACACTACAGAGCAATAAAGAAACTTACAAAAGTTATCAATAACACAAGACTGGAGTGACTAATATACCGAGGTGGCATGAAGAAGGTTCTCAGAGATAACGATGATTGCCCTGAGTGCTGAAATATGGGTTGGAATTTGCAGAAACAAAACAGGAGAGATGCATGTGCTCTAGGCAAAAACAGAAAGCATGTGAAAGACAGGATGGTATGAAAGTACTGCCATTTCCAGGGAATGGCAAGTAGCTAAGGGTGCCTACATTAGGGAGAAAGTGACAGGGAACCTGAGAGCCCAGGCTGGCCAGCTTGCCCAAAGCCATATAACAGAGGGCAGAGGATGGGACAATAAACAACTCCTGAAAAATCTAAGTTTACAAGCTGCTTCCACATCAACTAGAGTGGTCTCCTTAAAAACGTCACTGCTTAGAACAGACTGCTTCCATTATATAAGAATGACTCTCAGATGCCATACTGTTTCCAAGAAGGAGATCCATGCTTGTCAACTCCTGATTCTTTTTAGGGCTTTTTCTACCATGGACTTCTCTCATCCCTTAAAGAGGATGCCTAAGTCTTCACTCCATTCCTGTCCCAAGAAGCATGGCCTTGGCTTTTTTTGGTACATTTGTAGCCTTTCAGAACCAAGACACACCAACACTTGGACCCAAGGAATTAATGTTTCCAGATATGGAATTATTTTATTTATCCTGCTTGGGATTTGTTGAGCAAAAAAATATCCTAGGGATCCTTTTCCTTCCAGCTCTCTTTGTTTAGGTCAATATCCTTAAAGGTCTCCTGTACCTTTTCTTGCAGTCCCAGGTTTATTTCCTCAGCCCAAGAATCTAGCCTGCACAATTGGCTTTTATCAAATTAGTACCAAATGTTGGTAGATCACTTCTAGCACTCTGGTCTCTAGTCACAAAACACTGATCTTCTCTAGATGTTTCACTCCCTCCACAGAAAACAAACACACAATTGCAAACAGCAGCTAGAAATGGAATGGAAATGTTCTTACGTCAGTGCCACTATTTTTTTTCTTTTTTTAAACTAAAAGAGACTGGAGCAACACTGAATGATTCTTGTTCCAGTGCAGTTGGTGCACCATATGTTTCTGAGCTCTGGGTAACACTAGATTTGGCAGGGGGCAGGGTGCTGACAGCAGTTAGGGCAAGTCTATTAAGCAATGTCACTGCTCCCGGTTGTGCAAAGTCTACACAGGGCTGGGAGTGAGGCAGCAGAGGCGCTAAGATTTTGGTTTGCCTGCTAGAATACATCTGAAGCAAACTGTCTCCTGTTTCGCCTTCACTGTATTTCCCACTCAGGACATCAGCACTTTGATCAAACCACCTCTTCCCTTCAGCGTAATAGCTCAGAGTCACTCAAATACAAGGATAAGACTAAAGCCATTATTTTTCGAGAAAACAAGAATTTACTAGCAGAAGTTACAGATAAATCTAGGATTTATTCAGAGCTTTCCTTGTGTAAGTCAGAAATTATCAGTACTACCAAGTGTTGATCATTAGTGATTGACAAGAGAACAACGTTTTACTTAAGAATTTGACTTATGTTAAAGTAGTTGACATGGGTTCCATTCTTTCAGTAAATGGTTAATAAGTACATGATACATACGAACTCATAGGCTGTGTGTGGGAGTGTGTGTGGTGGGGCAGAAAGGGGGAGGTAACAGAGTTACATATTTTTTTAATTGTTCAAATCATGTGTAATTAACAGATAATATTTATAAGACTACCTACCATTTATTGAGTACTCACTACATGCCAGGCACTATGCTAGGCACTTCTCTACTCTCTCTTTTTACAAAACCTTCCACTCCTACATGTAAAATGACAAAGACCAGATAACAAATGAAAAATGCTACCTTTTCTCTTCTATCTCACAGGTGAATTAACATTCTGCCTTAACATTACCTCGATATATGCAAACAACTGCTCAAAAAGTTAAACATTAAGAATACATTTCCAAGAAAATCTATGTAGTAACTCTCCACTTAGCTTAGTTATTATTCTCTGCTGGAAATTATTACAAGTCATTTTCTCAGCTTCCAAGCAAGGTGCAAAATAATATACAATATTAAAATATTACTTGAATTAGAAAATTTATTCCAGGAGTAAAAGCCCCTAACTAGCCCGTGAGTTCTCCAGCCTCACTGTTCAACATTATAAACTAGAGACCAGGGCACTCACAGGTGATGTCCACCTGCTCAGAAACACTCAGGGAAGAAATACACTCCTTGCAACACATTTTTCAATCACAGGCAGCACACTTCATGAACTAAAAATTGTTCTGGCACAAAACCAATGAAATAGAAACATAAACTTTTACTGAGAATTCTCTGAGGAATTATAGCAAGCTTCAAGAGTAAAGACTTTTTCATATAAGTGTTGTTTTTGTTTCATTATATTTTATTTTGTTTGGAAGAAACAAGGGAGGAGAGAGGGAGGCATTCTGCCCTACCAAAGTGATTTGTAAACCAAAAACTTCTCTCCTTGAAGCTATGTAAAACACCCCAAATGCAAAAAACTGGCAGATATGACCCAGCCCTAATTGAAAGGGAGTTTTTACCATATTTATTTTCTTCACTCCCAAATCTAAAACTATCTTTAGATATTTGATTAAATGTATGAAATCTCCTTTCTTGATTTTCACTTGATAATTACTCCACAATCACAAGAAATCAGTAACACAAGCTCCATTTGTTGGAGCTGATCAGTATTTGTTTCCAACAACTTTTTATAGACTTAGGAGGTATGTATATCAATTTGTAGATGTCAAAAAACAGGGTAGAAAAGAGAGGATATGCTGGGCCACGGAAGAAAAACTTAAAAGCTTTTTATTGACTTGAAGATCCACAACATACAGCAATAAATCTACAACCCAGTTTTTAGATTCAAAAGCAAATTACTCAAAGAGAAATTCTAATTCAATAGGACTTGGAAGGCTTGATGAGGAGTCCACAAAAATAAAATCAGGGAGATTTTAGAAAGCTATGTACCTTATCCCCATGAGTCAAGAGTGTAAGAGTTTGTTGGGCTTTTTTAAAAATTATTTTTAAGTAGTAATATAGTCTTAGATCGCATTAAAAAAAAAAAAAGTACTATCCACATTAGGGAAAGTGTTAGTCCCACTGTATTCTGTATGTTTAGACCATATGAGGAATATTATGTGTAATGCAGTACCAGAGCAAAAACCACAGTCAGAACAGTAAAAGATCCAGAAGTTATATCATACCAGGAATTACTTAAAAATGGACAGTGTTGAAAAGACTGAGTGTATAATATAACAGTGGACTAGAATTACTGTGTTTTACAAAGCAGTGATTCCCACAGCTGGCTGAGCAAAATCTCTCAGGGCGCTTGTTAAAAGTACAGACTATGGAGACTCATTACAAGAGATTCCGCTTTAGAAAGTCTGAGTCTAATAATCCTCGAGGCAGGAACTAAGGTCCATGGGTACAAGTTCCAGAAAGAAAGATTTCAATTCTCAGCTCAGTTAAGGGCTTGAAAACATTCAGAACATTCCAGAAATAAAATAGTTTCCTTGCAAAGTAATGAGATTCCTATTCCTGGGTAAGTCTAAGCAGAAGGCAGACAGTCACATGCCATGGGTACTGTACAGGAGATGATATGAATCTGAAAATGAGGAATAGAGTAAGTATCCAACAAATTACTGGTCAGTAAACGACCAGACACAAGAAAACCATTACACAATTTCAGTTACACACAGTAAATGGTCTTTCTCCATGAGAGTAATGCAACCACGAAGTTCTGATCCTCATCACACAGCACAGGCATTTCAATGAGACTGCAAACATTTTTGCTTTACTGTAGCAAATGCCGTAAAATGAAAAATGAGTTTCAGTGTAGCTAGAGTTCAGAGTAACTGGATTTATATTATTAAAATAAATAATAAACATAGGTTCAAAAGACAATACTAAAATAACTTTCTGCTAAACTGCGATGACACTGGTAAATGGAAGAGACAAGAGAGCAGGAGGTCTCCCAGGCCAGACAGAATTCTGATTATTCAGGGTACTGAAAATTATCTCTACACAGGATATGTAAACTGTCCCATAAAGATGTAATAGCAATCATTCCAAACAGGAATAAAAAGATTGTGCAACTAAACACAATTTTCCTATCATTTTGCATGTAATAAATATGAACTCTCACGTTAAGTTAGAATATTAGACAGCCAATATCACGACCTGCATTTTAGGAGTTCACAGCAAAGACAGAGTGAGAAACAAGCAAAAGAGAGTGAGGATATAAAAGGGGGAGAGCTCTGGGAGGTCTGGGGTTAGATGTTCCAGTGGCCTTTCCTGTGCGTTGGATAGATACAAAGCAAGTCTTAGGTGGCGAGCTGGTACAGGCAATCACACGTCTGGGCCTTTAAAACCGGACACTCATCAGAGATTGGGTGGTTTAATTGGCAATAAAAGAATTCCTTCTGGTGGCCAAGTGACAGACACAAACACCTAGGAGGAGAGGCTTGGCAGATCTCTAAAATAAATTCACACATGACCTGGACAATAATACTGCTATTCTTGTCCCAATGTGAAGTTACACCGTCAAAAACATTGTCCTCCTACATGGTGAAAGGCTATAATAAAACAATACTAGTTTGGAAGAGATTAGTGAAAAATATCCATATTACTCAATTAAAAATTCTACCAGCTAGGGCCAGCCCCGGTGGCCTAGTGGTTAAGATCAACATGTTCTGCTTCGGTGGCCCAGGTTCAGTTCCCAGGCAGGGACCTACACCACTCGTCTGCCAGTGGCCATGCTGCGGTGGCGGCTCACATACAAAAAAGAAGATTGGCAACATATGTTAGCTCAAGGGAAATCTTCCTCAAGAAAAAAAAAATTCTACTTGCTAAAGAGTTTAAGGAATCCTCTGTAGTGATCATTTAAATACTGAATTAACATTCAAGATAGTTATTTTCAAAGTTATCTTCATCCATCACTGAACTCATCTGTCCTGAACTTGTTCAGATGTTTAAGAAAAAAAGTGGGGGGGGGGGCACCAGTTTGAACCACATAATCTAAAATGTCTTGCCACTCTCACAATTTATCTTTTTATGCCTCTGTTTTGTGATTGTCGGTTCCATGGGGATACAGTAAATAATTTAAGAAATACCCAACATCCAGTATCTCCAATCTTGAAAAAAGATATCACAAATTTCTGTTTGCTGATTTAAAAAACAACAATAAAACTTTCAATGTGCCCCTCCTGTAAAATATTTGGCTAGTACCGACACCAGCAGCAACGCCCACAAAGGTATCTATTTCTACATGCTACCTGGTACAGGCTTGATGCTAATAATGGAGAAGAGGAGGAGGAAAGGGAAAACCACATTGTGGAGAGTTAGATGTCTTACGTGTATTAACTCATTTAACCTCACAAAAACGCTGCAGAGGAAGTGCCAGCATTCCCAACTTATAAGTGAGGAAACGAAGGCAGAGAGAGCTTAAGCTATCAGTCTAAAGTCACAGAGCTGGAAGGTCACAGCACTGGGGCTGGAACCCAGGCAGTATGATCCAAGGTCCGCCTCGTGACTACCAGCTGGGCTGCCCTCCCACCACACGTCATCTGCCACTCGTCCTCCTGAGATAACACTGCACACTGCAGCCTAATGCACACGTTTTATTCTTGAACAGTTTATTCCCTAAGCCCCATCGATCTGTTCCTCCTACTTAGATAAACTAGGCTGATAACCAGGAGGGAAATCTCTCGCCCTGAAAGTTTAACTCTAAACTGCCAGTCAGTCAAACTCTGAGCCAACTCTCAGTCAAATTTTTCTAACCATTTAGACCAAAAAGGAAGAGAGAGAGGGGCAGGGGGAAGGAGAAGGGGAAATAGGAAAGAGGAAGTAAAGGAAGAGAGGGAAAGTGGCAGGAAAGGACGGAGCCCAGAATCTCCTATCTCCATTCAAAACCCCTGCAGTTCTATGGAACTAATCTTACTCCAAACCCCCGGCACAGGCTGCCTGGGGAGGAGAGCAGCCGCCTGCCCAGTCCTGCCTTCAAGCCCGGCTGTCACCCGACTTCCGCCCCACATTTTCACTTCGGTGGAGGATCTTCCCTGCTCGCCCTTGATGGAAAAGGATGGAGGCCTCTCTCTGAGAAGACGGGTGAGGGAGCAAGAGCAGCTCACATATGGCTGAGCGAGGCAGTCACAGACAGCACGGCTTCTCAGAGCGCCTGTGAACCAGCTGTTTCATGTCTCCTATCTGTTTCAGACCAATACTTTAGTAAAAATACAACAAAAAAATTACCAGAAAAATTAATTTTTAAAATACATAAAATAGAAGCCCCTAATTTTTATTATTAGATTCAACAGACATAAAATTACTGGGCCAAATTGCTATAAAATGTCCAAATACTCTTAATTTCAGAACTTAAGTTATGACAAACTGACCATGCTATGGACAATTTCAGAACTTAAGTTATGACAAACTGACCATGCTATGGACAACACTCTCAATAACACTATATCAGAACATCAAAGACCACTTTCCGTGCCTTAAACATCATGATATTTGAAAGACCTACAAAATTTTTAGAAATTTAGAAAAACATTTTTTTCTAAGTGTCAACAGGCATTACCAGAGAGATGAGACAATGTGATTACGGCCAACTTTAAAAATTTTCTTCTTTATATCCTATATTTTAAAAACTAGTAAGAGTAAATAAAAACTTTAAGTAAATAAAACTTTAAAAATAAATATCATTTCAGTTGCTGTAGCTTATTTTAAGACACAGGAAGGCCTGAATACTCAAAACATCTTTTCTGCCCCTTTTTATACTTCTTTTGTGTTCTTCCTCTTTTTACTCAGCCTTCAATTCCCCATTGTAAAAAGAAAATGTATGAATTACTTACGTAAAACTTCCTGCGGCTGGATATTATGGATATTGATCCCCTAGTTTGGAAGGTCTATTAAAAAGTTAAGTGTGTTTACACATGTCCCTTTGGCTGAAAGTTAATGAAAGAACTCACAGACATTAATAAAATCACAACTTTGCAAATATTCTTATAAGGTTTTAGATGCTCTGAAAGGAGCTCATTTTGCTGACGGGTACGGTAACTTATTCAAGAAAAAAATTCTACTTTGAGTTAGTCAGGTACAAATAGTCACCACTGTCAAAGTACTATCACTTCTAGATTCTCTATGTACCAGGTTTTTATATTAAAAGAGTTTTCCACACAAAAGGAAATATATGTTCTTACAACAAATGCAAAGTATCTAAACACTAAGATGACCTTTCCCCTATCGGAGAGCTAAAGTACAAATGTGCTAACAGCACATGGCCAGGGTGTGGGAAGCAGGCGCTCCCACAGGACTGGTGGACAATTTGGCAATATATTAAAGTTAAAAATGCATATATATAATTTTTGATGCAGCAATTCTACCTCTGGAAATTTATCCTACAAATTTCTTCACACCATGGGTAAAATAATGTACACTCAGTCCTGCTACAATGCGACATATGTGTTCCTAAAAGTCATTGCACTATGCAAAAGCATGCAACAAAAACCTTATAGGGAAACTATGGCTTATGGGGAAAATATGGCTTATGCAAAAAAGAGGGTTAAAGACACAACACTCTGGGACTTTACCTTGAAAAAGTCCGGAAGTTTGCTGTGGAAGCGGGCTGTAGCTTGGGAGGTGGATATTGTGACGTGATGGAAGGCGGGTTATCCGAAATTGAATGGAAGTTGTAACACCAGATGTAGATGGAGGGGGCTCATAATACATTCCATGAACTAAGCAGATGTTTGAGGTGTGTGTGTTTATTCATTCCTAAGCAGCTCAGTTCAGCTGGGTGCAGTTTCCTATGTTCACCTAGTGTTTCTCCCAGACTAAATGAGCCATTCACAAATGCAAAATTCGCATTATGCTCAAATTGTTCCCTGATACATCAGTCATGCTGGAACAAAGTCACATATTCAAAACAAACATTAGAGCAAAACTGACTGCATGCAGCACTGTCTCTTACTGATAAGTTATGGGACATTCACACAGTGAAGTTATTTGCAATCACAAAAAGAATGAGGAATTAACTGTCAATTATACTCAAAGCTGAAAAACAATGAGGAAGCTTTTAAGTGATGACAAGGCAAGATCTCTATATAGCACAGGTTAAGTTAAAAAGAAAAAAGCAAGGTATAGAACAGTGTGCACAAAATGCTGCCATTTCTATTAGAAAGGGGAAAATAAACATAAATTCACCTGTTTCTATATGCATACAAAAATTTCTGAAAGGATACGCAAAAAATTACTAAACACGGTTACTGACTTGGAGGCTGGGCACAGAGGAGACAGAGGTCAGAGGTTACACATTTGGAACTGGCAGAGCAGACAGAGGTGACAGAGATCTTTTACAATATATGTTTGCTACACTGTTTCTTATTTGAACCTTACAAAAGTATTACTCATTCAGTAAATATATAAATAAGTAAAAGAATTAAACTTTAAGTTCATTCTCAAGAAAGGAGGAAAGAAGACATGGATAATTACTTTTCTCCTCCACTTTGTTTCATCTCTTATAACTGGATAAAGAACTGTACTCATAGCAGTTGAAAAAGATAACAAATTACATGCCCCTTAACCATAAGAAAGTCTTCTACAGAGATGGCTTCGCTTTTTCCAGAAATACCTATTAACACAAAGTATATTGTGGTGAACATTTGGTCTAACCAATCTTATCTCAAATTACTTGTAAATGCTCATGCTTTCATTCACAGGAGAACTACTCCACTTACCTACCAAACTAAAGACCAACCTAAAGAACCCCATGAAATAATGTGCAATTAAAACCCACGGGCAAAGTTTCGTCTCCCTCTATTTATACCATTAATAGCTTTTACACCTGTTGTTTGAGCTATCTGCTAAATGAGAATAAAATAACAGTTATAATTATGAAGTCACATAATGAAGTGAAAACTGCTTTGATCAAAAACTTAATTACTTTGTGAAGAGTTATGTATTAAGGATCGAAGAACCTGTTTCCAAAACATAGGGGCCGGCCCGGTGGCGCAGTAGTTAAGAGCGCACGTTCCACTTCGGCAGCCCGGGGTTCACCAGTTCGGATCCTGGGTGCGGAAATGGCACTGCTTGGCAAGCCATGGTGTGGTAGGCATCCCACATATAAAGTAGAGGAAGATGGGCACGGATGTTAGCTCAGGGCCAGTCTTCCTCAGCAAAAAGAGGAGGACTGGCAGTAGTTAGCTCAGGGCTAATCTTCCTCAAAAAAAAAAAAAAAAAGAAAAAAAGAATTTATCCAAAACAGAGCTGTAAGAGGAGAAAAACCTCAAAACTTTATTATTCAGAGATCTCGCCTCCTGCTTTGGTTTCCCCTCCCCATTTCACAATGGATGCGTGCGTGTATCCATTCATTCTGTACACATTCGTCAAACACCAAGGAGGCAATGAGAAGAAGGCAAGACAGCAGTGAACAAATAAATGCAGGCTATGCCTTTGTGAAGTTAGTATAGAAAGTAGACAAATTAAATAATTAGTAAAATCATAGTACTTAAATATAATTCTCATAAACGTATTCCCCGTTTTTAATGCAAGGTACCATGAGAGTAAATAATATGGGCATCTCAATTAGTGTAGGCATCAAGCAGTGACTCAGGAAGTCCAGTGTTAGCCAGGAAGAAGGAATTTCAAAAGGAAGATCAGTATGTGTGAATATCCTGAGCTGGGAATACATCATTACAACAGCAAAATATATAAAAACTCAATGAAATATATGAAAACACAAAAGCACCTCTGTTAAATATACTTAATTTTTATTTTCAGCCATGAGCAAAAGACTTCTGAAATCACTACTGGGGGTGCCCAAATTTTAAATTTAGCCACTGAATTTGAGTGAGGAATAAAAATAACTCTAACATCTCTCTGCAGGTACAATCCAAATGAGCCTGCTTTTTAAAGCACACACATTTGGCTTCTCAATGCTTAGCCCTGACCTCAAAGCCCAGGTCACTCCTCATTTGGATTACTGGCTGAACATCTAGGTTTAGCTAAGCAGTGTCAAAATAACCCCTTTAGTTCCCCAACAAGGATTCTCCAACAACAGATATAACAATGTAGCTACTCCTCTCAGTCAACTCCCTCACAGCATGTAGGTACACACATCGGTCCGGCAGCTTTGAAGAGAAAAATGCTGGCAGCCAACTGGTCCAAAATCTATGATTTGAACTAGAGGATGACACGCTAGATACACATTCTTCTATGTTGCAATACATATATAATTAACACAAAACAAATTCCTATTTTATGGGTCATGAAGCTGTTTCATGATCTCCACATAAACCTTTTTGATGATATGTAGACAAGCCACACTACAAACAAGCTTTAACCCTGAACTCCAGAATAACTCATTAAGATGTTTTTCCCCTTTCTCTCTCTAATAGGAATGTCAAAGTAGCCCCAAAAGATTATCTTAACAAATGAGCACGGTCAATTTATGTTTCCAAAGAGAATTTTGTATCGTAAAATTGGTAACCATATTTCTATCATGATCATATCTTATCATGTTTTATATAGTTCACTTGGTATAAGCTGTTCCTCTACTTTTTTACCTCTATTAGGATACTGATATTAGGTGTCTGAATTATTATTTTCACTTCTTTAAATAAAAGGCAGTCATTACTAGTAGGATAAAAAATCAATTATCTTCTCCACTTTAAAATACTAAGCAGAAAGATTTTATTGACAGGAAATACATTGTTGTTAAGACACGCCCTCATAATGCTCAGCAACATCAGTAGGAACACACAAACAGCACAGGAAAGTGCTAATTCAAGTAAATCCATTGACAATGCCTTCCTTTAAGTAATACACACGACAAAAAAATAATATCTAAAGCAGCCTTCAGAAAAAAGACGCCTAACCAACGTGTAGCCTTAAGCAATTCTGAAATCACATTTCACTCATTTGCTGTGAGCTTGAAAGTGTCACACCTGCTGGGCATAAATCTTTTGAAATCAGGAAGACTCAAACTTTAATGCCTTTTTATTTACTACCATCAATAATAACTGCAGAGGAACTATACTATAATGAGAGATACAAATTTAGATAAATCTGATTTTTCTGGAACTAAGTGAATTTGTAGGCTGTTATCTATTTATGCTCTAGTTTTTAGGATTAGGTCAAATGGAACTTGAAATTGGCAGTGAGTGGTCGGTTGGTTTCTCCTTTATTAGGTCAAATGTACATCTGGCAAGCCATCAGCCCAGACATTTTCTGGGCATCAGTGTTCAGGCCAAACCAGCCCCACAATAATTCAACTTGCTGCATTAGTGCTGTTCAAGCTGCAAGAATAAAGCACTTCTCCAGACTTTACTTGGAAGACAGCTTGTACTGATCTCATAAAAACGTCCTTTTATATATTCATCAATTTAATTAGATTTCCACAAGAATTCTATTACTGGCAATAGAATAGTCACTCCTGTTTTTACCTACAAAGCAAGTAACACATTTACTTAATAATTTCAATTTAACATTCAAAAGATTCTAATTTTTAAAAAATTCCTAGATAGTTACATGAAAATTATGTTCTCATTGCTTAATGGACAAATCTACAAGCCTCAAGGAGATGGACAAACACTAGAATGCTAAACCGTTTTTTTTGGTGAGGAAGACTGTCCCTGGGCTAACATCTGTTGCCAATCTTCCTCTTTTTGCTTGAGGAAGATTGTCCTTGAGCTAACATCTGTGCCAAACTTCCTCTATTTTGTTTGTAGGGTGCCGCCACATCATGGCTTGATGAGCGGTATGAAGGTCCACGCCTGGAATCGGAACCCATGAACCCCAGGCCACCAAAGCAAAGCATGCAAACTTAACCACTGTGCCACCAGGCCAGCCCCTAAACCTTTTTTAAAAAATAACTAAGCTCCATTTCAATTTTTGCCATGCTACTTAATAGCAGACGTCGTTAAGGTCAACTTAGAACACAAATTAACCGAACCATATTTAGAGGTTACTGTAACTTAATGAAAAAATCTTAAGAAAAGTCTTAAGCTAAAGTTTAACAAAATATTTTACTCTGCAATTCTAAACAGTAAAATAAGACCATGCTTAGAGGTGTCACTTGAGATTAAAAAATTCTGAAATAAAAAATTATTTTAACATGTGCATTGATGTCATCTACATTCACAAACACAAGTGGAATCTTTAGTATAATGCTTCTAGTTAGGAATATAATCAGATCAATAAGCTTTTCAAGTTGAATATAGCATAACATAAAAGACATACTGTAGAATATAAAAGGGTAAAAAATCTGATTTGATTCAAGCATAATTTAACTAGTCAGTATTGAGGAAAACCACTTATATATGCCAGGCATAGAGGTAGGTCCTGGAATTCAAAGATGAACATATAAAATGCAGTGCAGGCTAGAATAAACTTATACTCTGGGGTTGGAACTGAAAAAAACTGAGGAGGGCCACAGTGGTTTCAATCTTAAAAGATGTGCTTGCATTTCCAGGCATACAGTGTAAAAAGTACAAAGAAATATAGCTATAAAAGCCTCAACAACACATGAGAAACATCTATCAGAAGGAGTAAAACCTACAAGGACCTGGAGACATGTAAGTACACAATCAGGAAATAGTGTGATGTAGTCGAGATGCAGTGTGCAGCATGAGAAGGCAGGCGATGATATCCTATGGTCAGTGCGTGCTTCCAAAGGCTTTTCTGACCCTCTCACATGCTCCCACGGATGGAGTATAATCTTTCTTGAGGGCGACTTGGCATTAATTAGCAAAAAGCTTAAAAATACATAAACTTTTGGCTCTAGCAATTATACCTCTAAGTATTACTCTAAGGAAATTATCAAATAAGAGTGCAGGACGTTTAGAGCAGCAGCTTTTATAACAGCAAATGACCATCTTTATGGTATAGAATTTAAAAAGGTATAATACATTCATGCAATTAAATATTCTTACTGTTAAGCGAAAAAGTAGAAGACACATCACTAAAAAAAATACACAGATGGAAAAAAAGCAAATTAAAGATGCTCAATTCAGTTAAAAGATGAATAGGTTCTTGGGATCTAATCAACAGCACGGTGACTATAGTTAACAACATTATACTATATTACATGCTTGAAAGTCATATGTAACAATAAAATACTGTATTACATACTCGAAAGTTGCTAAGACAATACATTTTAAATGTTCTCACCACAAAAATATTAATTATGTGAGGTGACGGATGTGTTAACTAACCTTATTGTGGTCACTTCACTATATATATATATGTATACCTTAATATATGTTGTACACCTGAAATTCCCACAATGTTATATGCCAATTATATCTCAATAAGGCTGAAAAAAATTTTAACTAATAAAGAAAAAAAAGAAAAGATGCTCAACACATCATCAGTCATTAGGGAAATATAAATTAAAACCAAAAGATGGACAACTGGATATCCACATGTGAAACAATAAAGTTGGACTTCTTCCTCACATCATACACAAAAATTACCTCAAAATGGATCACTGACTTAAATGTAACAGCCAAACTATAAAGCTCTTAGAAGAAAATGTAGGAGTAAATCTTCGAGACTTTGGGTTTGGCAAAGCCTTCTTATATATGACACCTAGAGCACAAGAAACAAAAGAAAAAATAGATAAATCGGACTTCATCAAAATTAAAAACTTTCACACTTCAAAGGATAAGCGAAAAGATAAGAGAAAATATTTGCAAATCATATATATAAGGGACTTGTCTCTGGAATATATGTTTAAAAAAAACCTCTTACTACTCAAAAATAAAAAGATAAATATCCCACTTTTAAAATGAGCAAAGGATCTGAGCAGACATTTCTCCAAAGAAGATACACAAACGTCCATAAACACATAAAACGATGCTCAATATCATGAGCCATCAGGAAAATGCAAACCAAAACCACAATGACACCATTTCATACCCATTAAGATGACTATAGACAATAACAAGCGTTGACAAGAATGAGACGAAAGTGGAACCCTCCTAACACTGCTCATGTGAATTAAAATGGTGCAGCCCCGTTGGAAAACAGTCTCACAGTTTCTCAAACAGTTAAACATAGAACTACCATATGACGTAGTAATTCCAATGAAAATACATTTCCACATACAAATCTGGACATAAATGTTCACAGCAGCAGTATTTACAATAGCAAAAAGTGGAAACAACCTAAATGTCCATCACCTGATGAATGGATACAATCTGTGATACATCCATACAACAGAATTATTATTCTGCAATAAAAAGGAACGAAGTACTGATATCTGCTACAATGTGAACAAACCTCAGAAACATTACAGTAAATTCAAGAAGCCAGACACAAAAGGTCACATACTGTATCATTCCATTCACATGAAATAGTCAGAATAGGTAAATGCAAGAGACAGAAAGCAGACTGGTAGTTGCCAGGCGCTAGGGAGAAGGGGGAATGGGGAGTCACTGTTCAATGGGTATGGGGTTTCCTCTTCGGGTGATGAAATGTTTTGAATCTAGAAAGAGCTGGTAGTTACACAACACTGCGAATATACTAAACGGCCACTGAATTCTTCACTATAAAATGTTTCATTTTATTACGTGAATTTCACTTCAATTAAAAAAACCAAACGAATAGTGCATCACATGTTGAAGACCCTAATGATTCATCTTGATTAAAAAAAAAATAGATACTACGCATACCTGTTAGAAAGCCTAAAATTAAAAACACTGATCAGGGGCTGGCCCCATGGGTGAGCGGTTTAGTTTGCGCACTCTGCTGCAGGCGGCCCAGTGTTTCATTGGTTCTAATCCTGGGCACGGACATGGCACTGCTCATCAAACCACGCTGAGGCAGCGTCCCACATGCCACAACTAGAAGAACCCACAACGCAGAATATACAACTATGTACCAGGGGGCTTTGGGGAGAAAAAGGAAAAAACTAAAATCTTTAAAAAAAAAAATTTAAAAATAATAATAAAAAAAAAAACACTGATCATACTGTGTTGATGAGGATTTGTAGGAAGTGGAACTCTCATACACTGCTAACAGAAATGTAAAATGGTACAACTACTTTGGAAAACTGGCAATTTCTTAAAAGTTAAAATATACTTTCCATATAATTCAGCATTTTACTCTTAGGTATTTAACCAAGAGAAATGAGAGCATATGCCCTTACAAAGACTTGTACATGAATGTTCACTGCACCTTTCTTTGTTATTAGTAGCCAAGCACAGGAAACAACCCAAATGTCCATCAACAGGCGAATAAACAAACTGCTATATCTACACAAAGGCATCCCCCTAGTAATAAAAGGGAATTAACTACTGTTAGTTACAACACACATGAATCCCAAAATAATTATGCTGAGTGAAAAAATACACACCAAAAAAATAATAAAAGAGTATATACTGTATGGTTCCATTTATATAAAATTCTAAAAAATGCAAACTAATCTATAGTGACAGAAAGCAGATCAGTGGTTGCCAGGGATGAGAAGAGGGAGGTGGGGGAGGAAGAGATTACAAAGAGCTCCCAGAAAACTTCTGGGGGTGATGGCTATGTTAATTCTCTTGGTTGTAGCGATAGTTTTGTGGGTGTATAGATATGTCCAAAGTCACCAAATTATACACTTTAAAGATGAGCAGTATATTGTATGCCAATTATATGTCAGTAAAGCTGCTAAAAATTTAGATTACAAAACATATATAATGACTCCATTTCTGTATTTTAAAAGTCAACATTTATATGCACAGAAAATAATTTTCTCAGCAGTATGTATTTCCTACTACGATTATAAGGTACTGTTTTCCTTTATCTTTCCATCATGGAAACTCAAAGATGTATTTGAATACTGTTTATAACTCATCAAAAACAAACTAAACTGGGGCCAGCCCACTGGCGTAATGGTTAAGTTTGTGCGCTCTACTTCAGCAGCCTGGGGTTCGCCAGTTCGGATCCCAGGTGCAGACCAATGCACCGCTTATCAAGCCATGCTGTGGCAGGCGTCCCACATATAAAATAGAGGAAGATGGGCATGGATGTGAGCTCAGGGCTGATGTTCCTCAAAAGTAAATAAATAAATAAATAAACTTCTATTGGGTAAAAAAGCATACTTTGACATAAAAACCAGTTAATTATCTGATTAAAAATCTGGAGTGCCTTTCAAGCTAGAAAACACATATAGATCCTGCTTCATAAATTTAATTTTGTCCTATTATCTCCTTACCAATGCATAGTGGGGAAAAAAGCAATTGTTAAAAATAAACACGTCCTTTGGAATTAGCTCAAGATCTAAAAGCAGAAAAAACTGTATCAATATTGACAATTACGAAATTATTTTAAAAGCATATTTTTAAAGTAGGTTGAAGATTTCTATCTTACTAGAAAAATGATATTCCTTCCTTTATCTAATTCTGGCACAAGAAAACCTCTAACTTCAATGATCTCATTGGTGATGAAATGGACATTCATCTTACTGATGCTATGAAAAAATAACAGTGGACACGTCTCAGTTGTAAAGGTTATAAACATTAGTTGTCCCTGAAAATTTCCAAAGACATGAAGGAATAGCAATATAATATGCAAGTGATGTATTCAGCAAGTTAGCTAGACACTGAACATACATTCTCTGTATGAGATCAATCAATTTGTTGTCAGTCCAAAAAGAAAAGGAAATTGTCCTGGAATTTAAGTATGAACTAGCAACAGTAAAAGGTTCTATAATATGATAATATTAACTTTAAAATATCAGACAAGGATAATCAGTGTCAGAGTTAAGAAGTTATGCACGGAAAATGATTTAATCAAACACATGAAGAGCTCAAAAACTCGGGAGAGGGTTAAGTTTCCTGTCTTAAGTATAAATGCTAGATGCCAATTAAATCAATCCCACTAGCAGGCAGAATCAGTTTCTGGCTTTTGTTCTGAATAAGGTGATGATCACTGCATTTTCTTGCACAATGAAAAGGCGACCACATCCCTAAATCAATATATCAAGGATCTCTGTTAGTGAACACAAACAAGGCTCACACTGGCATGTAAAAATTTCCACTTCAAATAGATAAATGTTGCTTTGTGACAGAGATGGAAAATAAAGAGCTTCCAACAAATAAAGATGTAAAAGAAACAATGGTACAGAGTCATTTAATATTATGTACAAAATTCATATTCACATATAGTACACAAAAAGAATCAGTCATGAAACTGAAAGGTATACTGAGAAACCACTCCTACCTTTTGGGTAGAACTCAAATTAGTTTACTGAATTTACTGCAACATTGCTATTTATTAAAATGGTAGTCTAAAAGAATCATTGACCTTCTTGAATCACCTCTCAATTTTTCACATTTGGATTATATGATTAGCAGACAAGCCACAACATTTTTTCAAATCCTAAATTGGCTTCTGCTGTTATTTACCATTTGTGTAACTATCAGAAACACTGACTTGTTTTATTATCAGCCTACATGAAATAGAATTATAAATATCAAACTAAAGAGAAACTTTAGAAAGATAATAATGCAATATCCAAAATAAATTAATTTTGACCATCTACTCCTTTGGGTCATCTCACCAATTCTTTATCCATTATTATATGGAAAGACATAGGAATTTTCACAAACAAATAATACACAGCATTTATGGAACTGTATTTCTAGCTATTTTACTTATAAATCTTTAAATAAAAATTTTTTATTGAGGTATAACTGACATGATATTAGTTACATATTTTTAATCTTAAGAAAAATTGAATGGATAGCTTATTTGCAGATGCTTAAGTTTCAAAGATTTAAAATGCAATCTAAAATCATCTGAATATTATTTTACACAGAATCAAGTATATAGAAAAACATTCATAAGCAGAGTTTACAATATTTCAGTCATCGTTGACAAAAATGTTTAGGTCATTTTCAAATTGTTTATTAATTTTAACTGAAATTTGTAGATAACTCATCATAACAGTCATTAATAAGATTACCCACACTTTATATCTGATTTTTCTCTGTTATTTACGGCCTCATAAAGATACGTATTGGGCAAAAAAATAAGCAAGCAAATATTTATTTTAAAAAGCCTTTGGATATAAAGAATACTCACAATGTCAAAGACTTTGCTACATAAATTATGTACATCAATGATAAATGCCTATACATACTGACTTGGAAACATATCCATCACAGATATTAAAGAACAAAAGGAAAGCTGCAAAACAATATGTACTTGCTGGGGAGAGTGGTGCACATTAGAGCACAAAAATGAAGAGGAAAAAGCTGGAAAGATTACTTCTGGAAAGGATGGAGGCAGGAAGAGGCTGAGCAAAGTTTACTTTACAGTTTGTACACTTTTATATTCTTTGAATATTTTACAAGTATCATTAAACTTTAATTTTTAGATAAAGATATATATTTGTTTTAAAAGAGATCTTATCAGATATTAGTCAACATTCTTGATATTTTACACCTCATTAGTAAGGATCATATTATGACCAAAACCATAAAAGCAACAAATTTCAACTACCTGATAGTCAAACTACAGAATGACTTCATGATTCATGTGCTATTTATCATTTACATACAAGTGTCTATCCAAAGTATGTATTATACACATATGCATTCATAGGGACCGCATGTTGCATAACTAAGATCTCAAACATTCCCAATCAGCCTGTAAAGTTCTAGGACCAGGGACAGAGTGTCCCAGACTGACCAGTGCCTGGTTCACAGCTGCTAGGATACTGCTTGTCTCACCCGTCCATTCTATTCCTCCATGACTACAGAGGGCCCACACTCTATCCAAGACTGAAGGACTGCCAAATCTTCTTGGGCTACTTGTATTTCATCAACAGAAGAAAACACACCTTTATGACCATTCCAAAAGGGACATCTTCTGAAATGCCTGACTCTCAATGGGTGGCATGCAGAGTAATGCTTCCTGCAAGATAACTTTCCATAAAGGGAGATGAGCTGTCCTCTCAGTTTGCTTCACTTCCTGAGCCCTCTCACTCCACCTTAACTCATGGAGAAATAATAGCCCTTAAGGCAAATCCTTTATGGCATTTGCTCTAAGAAAGGGCAAAGCATTTTACAATGACTAAAACAGCCCAATAAATAAGGGGGTGGTGAGAGGGAATGCAAAACACATGCTCAATGAGAAGCCCTCAAAAATACCTACTAGCTAAACAGAAACTGGCACTGCTGAAGAAATGACTCAGAAAGCACAAACACTTTAAAATGTGCAAGTGTTCTATAATAAAGATATATAGATTCAGGTTCATAAAAAGGTTTGCTTCCTTATATATTTTACTGGGAAGTAAAATTTTTGTACCAAAAAAATAACAAGAGATGTTTGTTTAATGGCTACTTAGAGTATGCATTTAATGGCAAAGATATGATTTAGAAGTGACGCCACATTTTTCAAAATTATTCAAAGGGAGAGGCAAGTTATTTTAAGGATGGCAATAAATTTTTTTTATTTAAAAAATTATATTTCCATTTACTTCTAAAGGGGTATGGGAAAGAGTGACTAAAAAATTGATACTTTGATCAACACTTCATTAAATGAAAGGAAAGAAGAAAATATTTCCCCAATAAAATGAAGGTAAATATGAATTTCTGGAAAACCTGAGTGAATAGGACTCTTGCAAGTCAGATAAGCACCATTTAAGGCAAAACAGCTCCCTGGCTATTACTAGAAAAACACTGTTTCAATTCAATGTAATATCAATTACTCTAAGACAAAGTACTTTCCTCAAACATTAAACCTAAAAGTTGATTTTGCATACAGAACCACCATTTGGCAAGCTAGAACACACCAGTGTCAACAACGAATGCCTACAGCGAAGGATGCAATTGCCAAAAGGAAGAGGTTAATTCGTCATCTTAACAGAGACACCCAACTTGAGGGACTTGCGTAAGAGGTTGAGGAAATCTAAAAGACTTAGAGAGTAATTCTCAAATGTTTGTGTCCTTGAATCCTTGCACTGTGTGTTAAAAACACAGATTCCCACTCTCTATCCACAGAGATTATAATTCACTAAGTCTTGAGTGAGGCACAGGGACATGCATTTTTATTAAGAGCTCCAGCTATTTCTGGATACTGGCAAGCCAAGAAACCTCATTCCAGAGACTCCCTGACACCTCTCAAGTTTCTTAAACACACACAGTCCATCCACAAGCACCCAGAAGCAGGCCTGATTACTCCCACCCCACCGCAGAACAACTCTCGTGGTATGCATAATCAATGAAGTAATTTGTGAACTTTTGCAGCATAGGATCAGTCAACACAATGGAGTCTCCATTCATAACGAATATTTTGAAGGGAGCACAGGCAGGCTAAAATCAGCAAGGAGAAACACAGCGCTCCTTTGGATACGAGCCATGTGCCATCCATCTTAGTGGCTATACCTTTTAAGAAATGGCCAGGCTGTAAGAGGTAAGAAAGCTGCAAACACCACAATCAAACCAAACTGCAAGAACTCATCTGAATCCCAAATTTTCTTCAAATTACTGTTCAGGAGGAGAATGGTCTTGAATTGCATGATTCTTGATGATATACTATGCTCAAAATTACATTGAAATTATGTTTTCTTCTCATAACCTCTTCATCTCAGCTGGTCAAGTTCCACACTGGTTAAAGTTCACTGACAAAATCTCTATCTTGGGAGTACTAATAGCTTTTAGTAACAAAGGCTCTGGTGTGAAATAAAAAAAAAAATGTTTCTTATGCAGTAAAGTTAGGATTATATTCAGCTACACATAGCAGAAAATCCTTCCACAGTGGGTTTTTTTTATTCATACTTTTTGATGAGGAAGATTGGCCCTGAGCTAACATCTGTTGCCAATCTTCCTCTTTTTCTTTTTTCCCAAAGCCCCAGTACATAGCTGTATATCCTAGCTGTGGGTCATTCTAGCTCTTATATGTGGGATGCCACCACAGCATGGCTTGATGAGTTGTGTGTAAGTCCGCACCCAGGATCCAAACCAGTGAAACCCAGGCCCCTGAAGTGGAGTGCGCAAACTTAACCACTCAGCTAAGGGGCCAGCCTCCTACAGTGGTTTTAATTAAAAAGAAATTGTTGGGCCAGCCCCGTGGCAGAGTGGTTAAGCAAAGACCTACATCACTCAATGGTGGCCACGCTGTGGTGGCGACCCACATATAAAACAGAAGAAGACTGCCACAGATGCTAGCTCAGGGTGAATCATCCTCTGCAAAAAAATAAAAGAAATTGTATTTTCTTTGTGTAAAGAGAAGGGCATAGGTAGACAGTCCAAGGCAGCTCCACAATGACATTACTGCCCCAGGCTCCTTCGTTCTTTCTCCTCAGCCACTCACATACAGAGATTTCTTCTACTTCTAATTGTCACAGTTGGTAGCAAGAAAGCCCAAGCACCAGGCCCACTTTCCTGAGAAGGAAAAGAAGGAAATCAACAGGGAATGAAGGAGAGCTGACTCAGGGAAACAGAAATATACGCTAGGAAACATATACTTAGACTGCACTGCAATGAGTCTACCAAGGGAAGCCTCTCAGCTAAGCCCACTGTCACCCCAAAGAAAGGAGGGCACTGGTAGTCAGGAAAAGGGGATGAAACATACTGGACAGGCGAACTGCAGTGTCTGTCACCCACAACGTTATCATGAGAAAAGTCACCTCAGCATTTCGGTCTAGAAGCTTACTTATGGTCTAAGATACCAATGTATCCTACTCACAAAAGACCTCTCTTTTACCTCCTAGAGCTTTAGCCCTATAAATAAGTATAGCATTTTTATCTAGAAACTGCATATAAAAGCTTATCTAGTTTACCAAAAGCTAAAGGATCCTTATTTGACAGTATTCTTTATTATTTGGTTATGTTTCCAAATATAAAAAATGCAAAGACTATTTTAAGGAAAGAAATGCTAGTACTAAGCTAGATATTTACAGGCAGTAACCTACAGATTTGTACTGAGTGGTTGGAGCATGAGAAATAGTAACTAATATAATGGAGGCAAAACGTACATACATGTACAGGAGTCTTCTGAGAGGTGAATCTATGGGATCTCAGAGAAGCACACTGATTCCCCAGTGCTGCCTTCGCGACCTTGAGGAGGAACTCTGAGACCTTCTATCCATCGTTAGCCCAGGTGCATAACCTATTGGTCTTCACCACACAAACATCACATGATTTATGTTTCGTAAGCGACAGGAGAGCCAATGGAGGTGATAATGTTCCTTAAGGCTTATGCACTTGTTGACTCACTTCAACCACATAATTTCCCAACAGCATTTATATTACATTGGCCATGCAGTGTGTGAAACAAACGCTTTTATTTACATTTTATCATATCATTTCATTTGATGATACACACAATCACTTGATGATATGAACAATAATATATAACCAAAGGGAGACACACTGCGATCAGAATCCTAGAGTGCAAACAGGACTAAATGGACAAGCCTAAGAGAAATAACCTTGGAAACTAGCAAAGATGGATGAACAGGACAGAAATAGAATTTAGCTAGGTGATTTGTACTTTCTTCTGTCCTTCGTCAAGTAACAGATGCCCATGAGGCATGTATTCACCTTGTGTTCTCAAAACATTAGCTTCTCTTTCCACTTTCACTCCTTTCCTTCACAACACACCTTCCTCTCAATAGCAGAGACACACCTGGTGGGGGAAGATCCCCTGAACTCAGGTAACCGTCCTTTTATCTAGTCATTTGACTAATCATGTAAAGCTTCAACAAAGTCACCCGTGACAACTTATTGTCCAAGAGCCCCATGTGGGCATAACCTCCCTGTGTCTAGACAAATACTAGGCATATGAGCCTAATCCGGTACACACATATGATCATGACTGATCTCTCCCTCAAACTCTCGCTGCACTCTTTCATCCTCTGATAAAGCATTTCCACGTTCTGCTAAAATTCACTTTTTAAGTCTGTAATCTCTTCAAGGAAATGAAACATACCTGATTCATTTTTCTATCTCCAGAGACCATCAAAATTCACCAAATGAATGAAATGTACTTTTAATTTCCCAATTAAAGAAATAAGAACTCCACAGAAACCAAATTGTGTTAGAAACATACAGGAATGTCTTCCTTTACTCTTTTATTACTCAGACTTCCATGAAAATTTCTTTAAAAGGCAATGAGTCCTTATTTCTAAATATTTATTGACGATTATATTACTGAAATGGATAAAATGACAATAATATGCACTCACAAGAGAATTCATTTTATAAATTTTTAAAAATTTTATATTGATTGCTTTCACATACACATTATCTAATTTCCTTCTCAAGAAAGTTCTGCAGCAAATTATCTCAATTTACAGTTAGAATGACTGTTGCTTGGTGATTTGAAATAAAGTGCCCAAGCTTAAATAGCTTAGCTAATAAACAGCACTAGGGCCAGAACATCTGATTTCAAATCCACTGCCTTTTCACACCTAAGACAGATCATGATTCTCAGTATCTCCTGACCAGCTGAGCATCTATGGGCAAGACACAGGATTTCTCTGCACTTCCCTCAGCTTCCTAGTTTGTAAAATGAAGATGATAACTCCTCAGAGAGTAACATGAGATACAACTAAAGTGTATATGAAAGAGCTTTGCAAATTACTTACAGCGTATTTATGTTGATACATAAATAAGTCTCATCTTCACATATAAAACATAGTTAAATATACTGATCCCCACAAAGTAAATTAATAAATTCTCTTTTCCATAAAGTTCATATTTTCAAACAAATTATTTTACTGAAATGGCTTCTCCACAAATTTTTAGAAACAAAAAAAGTCACTATGTTTTCTTCTTCCCAATTTATAGTCTTCAAATTTAACTTTCCCTAAAAGTTAACTCCTATTCAACAAAAAGAAAAATGCTTTCAGCCATTACTTAACTCCATTTACCAACGATAAACTGAAGATTTCAATGACAACCCGGAAGCAGGTTCCTGTTTTTTTTTCCCTTCCCCTATAAAATTACATGTCACACGTAATGGAATGCGAACCTGAAAGATAAAAGCGCTGAGCAGGCTAGATACCATGATCTCAGATTGGTAACACCTCACTAGCAGGGTGCTAGTAAAACCATACTTTGCACAGAATGTACCTTGTTTCTGGAGACATGTAGGAAATACATCTAAGGTTTCAAATTGGTCCCTCTTGGGGTAACTGATTAGATTTCAGTACAAGAGGTGAGCGGCGAGACTAAGAAGAGGCATTGATATTAACGCAGTGTTTCCTAATGTGTGGTACTCACAATGATTCTAGAGGGTACAAGGGTGAAGAATTTTATCTTAACACGTATTTTAAAACATAACACAGATATCAAATCCATGATTCCATAAATGTGAATGATTAGAATGAGAATAAAGTATGAATTTTGATTTTAAAAGCAGGACAGTAATCATGAAAATAGTAAGCAAATATTTTTAGGATATGGCAAAAATCATTAACAGAGTAGACAAATGACAAGTCTAGAAAACACTTATGATGAATCATCTTTATTTTTCTATAATAAAGTTATCCATCAAATAAAATGTTTTATATAACACAAATGATCCAGTTTTTTTTAGCAGAAATAAAGAACTATGGAAGAGGAAGTTACAGGTTAAGAGAGATTTAAGAAATTTATAAACCAATCCTAAAGTAGCGACCTTGTCTGGATCCTGAGTCAAACAGACTGTTTAAAAAAATAATAATTATTATACATACACAGATATATATACTTATTAATGACAACTGGGAAAATGAGAACACTGAATATCTGATACTGAGAAATTACTGTCAACTTTTCAGATATGATAAAGGTATTGTGATTACATTTTTTTAAAAAGAGTTATTATCTGAGTTACATACTGAAATATTTGGATGAAATATGATAGCTAGAATCTGCTTCAAAAGAATCCAGAAGTGAAGGGAGAAGTCAATGAGAATAGAGATAAAATGAAATTAGCTACAGTGTTGAACCTCAGTGATGGACACATTGGGTTCATTACATTATTCTATTTTTATAATGTCAAATTCTTCCACATTAAATATTTTAGGTTTATATTAAGAAGTATTTAATAAGTAACAATTACACCAAAATTTATAATTAACACTAGAGAGGAATTGAAAACTAAAGTCTCTTACTTCAAAACTAAATACGAGAAGTTAGTTTTTCTGAATGTTTTCTGATATATAATGCATTTTAAAACACACCTTCTCTCCTCATTCACCCTCCTTTACAACTCAGTTTTTTTACAATGCTATGTTAACTATTCTGTCACTGTACAAACACTTCATCATACACTACATTTCAGGAGCAAATAAAATAAAACTCATGCCCTCTCTATTTAGATACTTTGAGAGTTCCAATATCCTCATAAGTCAAGAAATTCATCAAGGAAAAGGGTAAGGAGTTAATAATTAAGCAAGTAATCTACCCTTCCTTTCTTTTGAAACTTTAACTTTTATTTTCCTGTCTACTAAATGTAGACAACGTTCCATATCACAATTACCAGATGAATATGACTACAGCAACTGATTTTAAAAGGCCAAGTTCAAAACACATTAGTCACTCACTACTCAACACAGTAACTTTAGTCTCCCACAACTAAGTTAAAAAAATGAAAACCGTGACAGTCCTTTATGAACTTGCACATAAAAAGCAATAAACAGAGATGCATGCGTCCATACTGAACTCACACCTATTTGTTAGTTAATATCCAAAGGTCTTAAAAGTAATGCAAATCATGACATTTTCATTTTAAAAAAAGAGGTAAAATGCTTTTGGATAGCCACTTCAAAGATGATTAAAAATAGAACTACACTTTACAGTCAATAAGGAATTATTTGGAACTATAAGCAAAAATTTAGAATATTACTATAGATAAGTATCTATCAAATTAAAGAAATCCAATACAGACAAGGCAATTTAAAAAGAAAAGATTGAGATTCTGAAAGCATAGGTAATCTTTAAAAATGAATAAACTGTCTTAATTGAGCTTAAAATAATGCATCAACCCCACACGAAAATTAATTCCAGACGGATCACAGAGTTTAAAAATGTTTAAAACCTAAAAAAGCAGATGACAGGATGGAATATTTATTAAATATCTCAAGGGAACTGACTTTCTAAGTGTTGAAGACATACAAAAACATAAAGGAAAAGATTTGAACAAATGAAAATGATTAACTTCTGTGTGTCAAAAATGTACAAACAATAAAAATGAAGAGACTGGCAGAAATATATTCAGCAAATGTAATAACAGCATAATACCATTAAATATAAAGGATTCCTGAAAACTGAGACTATGTACATCATAATTATTTCCATCTTATACAAGAGATCCTGAGCCATGGGAAAAGAGGAGTGTCTTAGAATACGAAAGCAATAATAGTATCAGTTTCCAGGGGAAAAAAATCAACACTTTTTTTTATTGTCTGTACTGGTCATTTGCCTATTTGCTCTCAGATCAATTTCCTGTTCTTTGCCCACTCCCTGCACAGCAGGAACTACATTCCCCAGGTCCCTTGCTCTGGCTTCTTGGAAAAGTCCTCCCAGCAGGAGAAACGATGGCAGAGGGTAGAAGGAGGAGAAAAGCCTTGTTCTTTCTCCCTCTTCTTTCTCCATCTTCTCTATGGTTCCATCTCTAGTCAGTCAGCCCCTGGCTCCATGGTCCCAGCTCTGGATTGATGCCTTCTCTGTGGTTTCAGCTCCTGCCAGATAGCCCCCCAAGTCCAGGCTCTAGTAACACCTTATTTTCCACTGTCTCTCTTGGTCCTAAGGATGGCAATGGTTTCCCACTGTTGCTCATCTCTAGATTGCCCAGCATACCCTGTTTGGTTTCTCTGCTCTGCCAAAACCTGTTTACCAATTCCTTGTATTAAAATTTCCTGTTTAGGACATCTAGAGTGTTTCCATTTTCCTAACTGGACGCTGACTCATTTAGTTCCTAAAATCAAGAAACTTAATGGGAGATTTCAATAGAAGAGGCAGGTAATTCAAAGTAATGCTTATTGGATCTTACTTTTTAGGGACAAAATAACAAACATTAAAACACAGAAAACCGAGATGTAAAAATTACCCATGACCCAGAATCACTTAACACGAATGATCCTTATGTATATCCTCTGTGGCCCACATTTATCTATAAACTCATCATGGTGAATAAAAGTAGTAGTGTTTAAAGAATTAATTATATAAAAAGACGGCTGCTAATTTAGTAACCCACTATGAAAATGAGCTTCCTCTCAAACTCTTAACTTTTTCCTTCTTCCCATCCTCCTAGTGACATTTTCTCCAGGAGCAAGAAAAACTCAAAAGCTGGTGAAAGGCAGTGGAAAGTTTTATACGGAAGCTTGAAAATTAGACTTAGAACAACTTTTGCCAGTATATTTCTGCCAGGACTAAAAGCTCAGAATCAAAGCAAAGACAAATACCATAAAATGATGACAATATGGGTGAGGACATATAAATAGGTTGTATGTGAAAAATAATGCAAGATATGATAAGACTACTTTATCTATATCTTATCCATATCTTAATATAAGAGAGAATAATCTAAGAATGGTTTAGCTTCTCATCATGGTTTGCCTTGAAAACAATCCGGTATACAAAGATCTCAACAAACTGCCTTAGAGCGTCATTTTAACTAATGAATATTGGGAAAGACAATGAGTTAAGAATAAAGTAAAAAAAGAAAGCATACCAAAATAGTGGTTTCAGTGTGTTTTGCAAAATGAAAAACACCAGTCTCTAGAAATCACTGATACTATAAATTTGAACCAGTGGCCTAATGTTCCTGCTCATACACTAACACTTACAGCCAGAGTGAGCTTCACTATGACCTGGTATAGTAGTAATACTACACTAAACCATATTCTACTGGTCACAGAAACTTCATTTAACTTCTTGTGCGTTTGACTTGCTATCAAAAGTGAATGATACATAAAAATTAGTAGTCAGAAATCAACTATTATTTTATATGTACACTTACAAAAAATGAAATGACAAATAGAATACAGGTTCATTTGATTAATAACTTTTCATTGATTTTTAAGGAGGCTCATAGAAGACTTTACTAAAATAAAATTTTACAAATATATGTAACCACAGTTCAAATTTTCTTAAATTTTTCCTGTATTATTCCATTTCTTCTATTCCAGGCCACTTTTAAAACCCAGTTTAAAATGAAAAACTAAAAGTCACAACTCTACTCTTCTCCAAATTTCAAGTTTTAAAAAAACCTATAAACATGGAAAAGTCAAAAAGGTCAATTCCAAAAAAGGAAGTCTCTCTCAAATAACACAGGCCACTTTTAATGCGTGAAGAATGCTTAGACACACAAATCAAGACAATGTTCAAGAAGGTTACAGAGTGCATCTCCAAGGTAGACTACATGCCAAAATTCATTAATTTGTATTGAACTTAAATCGTCTTTTCCTAGCCCAGGGTTGAGAACCTTTAAAACTATTCTCTAGTTTCCAGGATACAGCAGGCTAGCTGTACTTAGAGCAGCTCTAGTCAAAGGCCACCCAAGATACGCCAAAGGTAACATGGCCAGAAACAGAGTTCTGTCCAGGTCTCTGAAACCCAAACCCTCCCTTCTACCACACTCCCCTCACCCTGCCTCCACCCAACAGACACAAAACAGTATCATGCACAAACTTTTGAAGGGAGAGGGGACTGGAGAAGGAGTATGTGTGGATGCTTGGACCAAATACCCAAAATGATCTGAAATATACCTCTATCCTAAAATATTAACATTTCTTGTCCCTCCTTCAAGCAAATGAAAGGGCAGGGTTTCACTGACGCAAAAGGTAATACAGTTGATTACGAAATTTTTAATTGGGATAACCTAGATAATTGTCTAGTGATAAAACAAGTCTTAAGAAGAATGAAGGTTTAATAACGATAAAATAAATACACTTAGGAAAAACTGTCCCACCCCAAGAAAATATTTAGTTACTTTTAGTTAAAATTTCAACAGAAACACAGTCTAGTGACTATAACAGAAGCCAAGACAGGTCACCTATGGTTACCAGTTCACCTGATCAGTTAGTTGATTTCAAAAGGTCATTCATGCCAGGTATAAATGAAATGTTTTCATGATCATCCATTGTAATGAGACCAAAGCTTCCCATGAAATGTTTCTGAAAGCGAAACTTAAAAGGCAATTTCCAATATCATTTGACAAATTTGTAAACAGACTGAATCATTTTACATATTAACATGTTACTTTATGATTACCCAACAGATACTAAAACTTCTCAATCTCCATTATGAACTCGAAGAAGAAGGGCAGAGCCAAAATCTTGGAGTAAAGAAAAAAATAATCCTCTGTTTTGCCTTACCTTTCGAAGTGAATGCTATTGTAAGGGTGATGGCAATGAAATTAAATGAGTAGTCACCGCTTCATAAAGTTATTATAACTAAACTATATATTTAATCTGACCCCACTTCTCATTTATAATCAGTTACTCCTCTTACATATAAAAATCAGTACTACGAATACAAATACCAATATTTACAACCTTTTGAACTTCAAATAAATACTATTAAAAATTAACACCAGTCCTGAATAAAATAACATGGCAATCCACAGACTTTTCACACTTCAGAGAAAGTGTTTACTGTGTACCACAGTACTGTGTTCCAAAAACAAACAAACAAAAACTCAGTATGTTGACAAAGTCTTATTTTAATCTAAAAGCAAAATGCTTCTGTCCTATCAACTAACCTGATGCAGATTTTAATACAACTAACCTTGGGAAGTAACTACCCTCAACTCTCCAAAACCAGCTCCTACACTCTCCCCTTCAGTCTCCTCCAGCCACTATGAGTCTTGCCATACCTCGAACATGCCAAGCAAACGCTCATTTCAGAGTCTTTACCCCTTGCCCAAAATGCTCTTCCCGCACTTCCCTGAAATCTCTGCTTGATGTCACCTTATCCACAAGGCCTTATTTGCTCGCCTTCTATAAATCGGTAACCCCCATTCAACCACCATCCGTTTCCCTATACACCTTTGTTTTGCCCCACATATTTATCAACAACTTGTTTTTATTAGTTTACTACGACAGTGCCTGGCATATAACAGATGCTCAATAAATATTTGCAGAATAAGTAAATAAATCAATGAATAAATAGCAATGATTTATATTTATTTGTGTGACTAAAGTTCAGAGCAGTTAAATTTTATATTTCATAAAATTCATAGAGCTGTGAACAGTATGACCACACTCCACCTCTCCTAACTTTGTCTAAAGATGACTACATTTCGGTCAGGCCCCCATCCCAGCTCCAGCTGGCTATGGCCAGAGAAGGATGGCAAGGAAGGAGCACAGGGACCTACACACGAAGGCTGCTGATGTTGCAAAAGCTCCCGGAATGAGACAGTACAAATGGCAGACACACTGCTTAACTCGTCTAGTCTACATTCCACTTACATATTCTCTCTTACCATTGAATTTATTCTTCACTGGAGAAGAAAACTGTTCCCTAGAGCAACCGCCTCACCAGCAACACAGCTTATCATGTCACTTTAAAAGAATTAAAAAGATAAAAAACCATAGTAAACGGCAATCACTGTGGAAAGAATGTCTCATTGGAGGTAGTACTGGTGCCAAGTCTCCTTTCAAATCTCTTCGCGAGTTTATGCCAGCTCATGACAGAAAGGAGGAGGAAATGGCTCATTCGTTCAACAAATATTTATTATGTACCTCCTCTAAAAGAAGATGCTTCATGAAATAATTCAAACTGTGTGTGTGCGCCCGTGTGCACACGTGTTGAGAAGGGAGCTTCTAAAGAATCTTATCTAAAAACCTACAGAAAATAAAACCAGAACTGATTTGGAAGATGACAGTATCTAACAAGTGATGGATCTAGAAATATTATTTCAATCATAGTGGCAAAACTGCTTCAACTAGATATTACCAGTAAATATTGATTACTATAAGGTAACCTTTATTATTATTAGGTAACTTTCACTGAGTACCCACTATGTGCCAGGCACTTCACATGTGTTAATTTATTCAATTCAACAATCCTATGATGTAAGTATTATTTTTACCCCCACTTGACAGTTAAAGAAGCTGGGACACAGTTAAGTAATTTGTCCAAATCTATAGAGCTGGTAAACTATAAGCTGGGATTCAGCCCCAGGCATGTGCTCCAGAGCTTACACATGCAACAACTACAGTAAAGAGCAGGCACAATATTGTCCGCTAAAAAGACAATCTTAAATGGTAGTCTGGAGAAAATAGAAACACTAAAGAGTCATTGTAAAAAAAAAAATCAATAAGAAATACAATACTAATATATTAGCTTTGGTAATAAAATATTCACAGATGCTTGACCATCCATCATTACATAATCACAATTGTATGAAGAGTATTTTTTAAGGTTAGAAATTAATTATTATTAGATTACTTTAAATCTTAAGATAAAAATCATTAAGAAAACTATATCTAAAGCAATACTTCTTTTATACTAGTATATTATTTTATCATCCTTGATGTAATACAGATAATCATAAGTTGGTTGTAAAGCATTATTTTGCAAATATACCCCAAAATTCACAGGAAAACTCATTCTTTCACTGAATTTATAAAAAGTTGACCTTAAATACGAAGTATGAAGTTATGTCATTTGCTAAGGTAATATGAGTTTTACTGCGGAACTACAGCGATATGATATTGATGACACTTTTATCCATTAACAATGTTTAAGGCAAGAAAATCTGAATTTACTGAATTGTCAACTGTTGGCCTTCTCTTATTAGATGTTAACCCTACTCAAGTGACCTCCCTGAAAGGTTGAGAAATGAAAAACTTTAAACTTATCAACTCCCTCCAGCTGAAATGATAAAAGGATCACAAAACATAACTTTTGGCATTGGGTGCATTAACCAACCAATAGACTAAAACATTCTTTTTAAAAATAGCCACATTTTAAAACCTTTTTCAGCTCAACATATCTGACCTAGAATAAACATCCTAACACTCACTCTGTCTTTGAGGCCGACTCTAACAAAAGTGTTACCAGCATAATCTGTAAACAACTCCTGAATGTGTATGCAACATCGCTCTACTGATGTAGAAAAGGTCGTAACATCACAAGGAAATGAAAACAGAAGCCATCTGGGAAACAAGCTGCCTCTTACAGTAATAATAAAAACATTGAAAAGAACACAAAGTAGGAAAATGTAATCAGTGTTAATCAGTGTGCAAATAACAATGAAAAATAATAAAAATGTACTTGTTCTAACTATAATAACTTTTCAAAACAAACATATATTAAAATGAGTATTTTAATTTCAAATAGCCAACAAGGAAACTATGCGGTTATTCCTTTGCTCAAAAAAGTTTGGGGGGCTGGCCCCGTGGCTGAGTGGTTGGGTTCACGCGCTCCGCTGCAGGCGGCCCAGTGTTTCATTGGTTCGAATCCTGGGCGCAGACATGGCACTGCTCATCAAACCATGCTGAGGCAGCGTCCCACATGCCACAACTAGAAGGACCCACAACAAAGAATATACAACTATGTACTAGGGGGCTTTGGGGAGAAAAAGGAAAAAATCAAATCTTAAAAAAAAAAAAAAAGTTCGGAATTCCCCCCTTGAAATTTCTATCAAAACCTATTTAAAAACACACCCACTTGCAGATATGGTAAGATCACAAGAACAGCAACCCACTCTCTAAGCTCAGCTCTGATCCAGAGGAATTAGACTCCCTCTCAAGTCCCCACGCCCTGTCCCACCAACGCCCCACTGTTATCCTCCTCCCCACCCTGAACCTCCTTCTCTCTCCTTCTGGCACTGGATGGACCCCCCTCCCTCCCTCGTCTCACTCTGCTTTCCTCCTTGCTCAGTGCACGCCACCACAGTGGCCTCTCTCTATTCCTTGAACACACCAGGCTCTTTCCTGTCTCAAGGCCTTGCACCTACTGCTCTCTATGCCTCCAGTGCTGTTCTCCTTGCTCTTCCTATGACCGCTTCTTATTCTTCAGTCACTGTTGCCTCCTCAGTCAGAAGGGCCCGTCTTGCCACCCAATTTAAAGTAAAACCCTTACCCCAGACACTCATCCTCTTCCCCTGATTATTCCCTAGCACATCATCTTATTAAATCACACTGCTTATGTATTTATATACTTGTGAGTTATCAGTCTCTCTTCCTAGAATAGAAGGTCCATAACACTAAGAACTTTGTTTTGCTTATCCTTGTATTTTCAGTGCCTAGACCAGTACTGAGCACACAGTAGGTGCTCAATAATGATACTGAATAAATGACCATGCCCAGATGGAGGTATAACAAATTTTGTCTGCCGCTGCTACTTGTGTGTCTCCTCCACGTATTCTATGGAGCCCAGTCTAGAAGTTTCCTGCTATTCTGACACAGGCTGCATGGTCAACACACATGTTACTGTGCTCTTTTCCTGGCTCTGATTACATATATGTCCTCTACGTCCAAGCTCCTTCCTATAGTCCATATCAGGTTCCATGTGCCTTTCTGTCAGTAATAGAGACCCACCCTCTGTATCCCAGGCCTAGAACACAGTAAGGGATCCCTAAATATGAGCTGACTAACACCTGCTCCTCTCAGGCTTAGCATGAGTCATCAAGGGAAGGGCACTGGCCCGAAGATGATACCAAGAGGATGTACCCTGCTGGACCAAGAATTTACCATCTCTCCTAAAAGAAAATGAGGAATAGTAAAAAAATCTCCAAGAACTAAGCTTGAACATAACTCAATTATCTGTTTCCTAAATTCTTCCCCACGAGGTTCCTTGATCTTTCATGCAAATAGCACACACGCACGCACACACGTGCACACACACAAATCTCTGCCCCTCTGAGGCTCTCCTAACCTCCAGGACAAAAGTGTACAGAGAACAGTGAAAGGACCATCAAGCCCATTGCTCAGAGCAGCTCCTAACCTCTGCACTATCCAGTCACACAAAAATCAGCCTCCTTACTTAATAACTATACTTCTGCACTAGTCCTATCATATCTGAAGTGTAAGGTTTACTTCTAGGAGTTATACATAAAAAGACATTTAAAAGCTGAACTACTTTTAAAGGCAAACGCTCAGGGGTATAAAAAGAGGCAAACTGTCATGAGAGAAACATTTGAAGAAACGGCTTCCTACAGAAGATCCATAATACTCAAAGGGAACTAGGCCTCAGTCACCAAGTGACTGTCTGCAACGTGACAAGGGGTTATCCTTTGCTGTGTATGACACTAAAACACAGAAGTAAAACCGCTGGGTCAAATACACAGAAAATAAATTCCGGCTGACACACAGGAAGACTCCACACCTTGGAAGGCAGGCGGCTATTACCTGGTGTAACTTCTGGGGCATTTCCTAGAAACTTAAACCCTGACTAGGACTAAAAACAAAGAAAACCAAAATGTTTCATCAGCCAATTCTAACCATCAATCATGTACATTAACAAAACAAATCCGGAAAAAACTTGATTCTAATTGCAACCCAGCTTCCCATTTGTCTCTTATTATCATTATGATCATCAGTCAATAGTTACTGAACACACACTGGGAATTCTAACACGATCTAGAGAAAATAAGACCAAAGTGTAGATTTTTTTCCTGGTGAGAGAAGTTCCTGATTTAACAAAGTATATGACCTATTTATATGTACTTAAACTGTCAAATCTAATATGGAGACCAAAACTTTAACTGATCTCTAGTCCATGGCCTCAGCAGGACCGTAGCTGGTTCTTTTTAATTTAAATATTGCCACTTTAGCTTAATAATGAGGAGCAAAACAAACCTAGTATAGCCAAAGTCTTTGATAAATTTAACATTCATTATTAAACTTTATAGTATTAAAACACTATCAGTAGTATGCCATCTTAAAGTCCTCTAAATCTTTTGTCACAAAGATACAGCATCATAAACAGAACTAAAACTTGACATCATATATTATTAAAACTGCCATTTATTTCCAAAAAGGATGTGACGGATGATGACTGAACTCTGAAAAATAGGAAGAGTAGTTGCTGGAGAAAAGGAGATCTGACACGTTATTTAGTCAATAGCAGTTCCATTGTACCTCTGCCTTAATCTTTTTGCTTAAATGATCTAAGTAATAAAAGCTCCATAATAAAAATATTTTTTAAAATAGCACAGCTACATACAGTTCCCAAACATTAGTGTACAAAATAGAACTGAAATTGTACATGAGAAACATCCAGAAAGCATGTGAGAATCCCTAAACATCCTGAATTCAAAGTCTGGGGCAAGGTCTCAGAATCTACATTTTTAAAATCTCATTGATGATTTTGATGATTAGTTTGGAAACAAGTCACGTTTCTTCTTAATAATCTCAGTTAGTCCCATTTATACAGGTCTTTGATTCCACAGCACGTCTTCTAAGACACACACACACAAACTTGGCTGTCAGCAGTGAAAGCTGCCATCTTTTCCCAGAAAACAGAGTACCCTGGTTAAAAGCATTACTACTACACAGTTGGACTAGTTTCAAATCCTAAGCCCAACCAATTACTAACTGTGTAACACCGGGCATCTTATTTAACTTGTCTGTCCCTCAGTTTCTTCATCTGTAAATCAGAGATATAAAATCATACTTCCTCAGAGGGTTGTTATGAGAATCCAATAATCGAACATGTGCAAAACATCCAGAAGAGGGCCCAGACAATAACAAGGCCTCAATAAATGTCAGCAGATTTTCATTATTATTATTATTTATTTAATACAGGAAAGAAAGAAGACCGAAGTCAGGTGGAGCACTCAAACAGTTTGAAGAGCACCTGGCATATGTATGTGCCTTAAAGGATGGGTAGGGCTTTGGGGATAAGAAGAAACAAAAGTAGTGGGCACAAAGAATAAAGGGACCAAGGACTTCAGGGTTCAAAATAGGCATTGTGGACCATAAACTCCATTGTATTAAGTAGGCCCATTTACATCCAGTCCTGAACCGCAAACAGGCAAGTTAAGCAATAATTCAACAGACAATGGGAAGCCCTCACAATTCTTAAAGAGGGTAGTAACGTATTGAATGTAGGATTTTAGAATTCCTGCTTGGGCAAGGTGCCAGCCTGAGGATGAGGAACCGACCTAAGAAGAGATAAGCCATTGATGAAGTTTGGAAACACCCTTATCTGCTAAAATATCAAAGTATCACTCTGAGAATTGGCTACCAGCTAACTAGAATCTTCCAGAATGGCTGGAGGTACATATAAACAGAAATGCCTAGTATTAAAAGATCAAAAGAACCATTTGTAGAATATTTGGAAGTTAGTAGCACAGAGATACTTCAAGAGAATGTCCAAAATCATAAAAATTACATGTGTAACAATGCTTGTTCTCCAGAACATCTCTAAGGGTCCCTAGTTAAAGGACAAAGGTTTTGTTTTCTAAAGAACATTTGTTCTCCAGTACCTTTTTTCAAGAAGAAAAATACTTTCAGAACATACCCACAATCTCCTCTGGCTAGCATTAGACAACCCTACAAAATTTTTTAATTTTACCGTCTCTAAAAGTTAATATCTCAGAAATCATTTGAGAAATACTAGTTAATAACTGGATCCTCACTGGAACCAAATCACAACATTTAAATTCCTGATGGAATCAATGGTATACGGCATTCAATTGTTAATGTCATTAAAATAACCACTACCTCTTTTGGTAAATCAAAATTTACCCAAGACAGTTATCATGAAGAACAGTGGTCATTGCTAGATCAATTTCTGGATCCTAGGAAAAATGTTTAACAAGTCACAGAATTCAAATCACAAATGATGCAAATTCTTATCCAGTTCTAAGCTCTTCTCATGATACTTAAAAAATTACAGCAACACATTAAAGGGAAATTCCTCCTTCCCCCATCTTTAAGCACATAAAAATACAAACATTCCTGTCATCCTTACTCTTTTTGTCACCAAGATTACCAACATATACACTCTACTGCTTACATCCAGGCAAAATGAATAAATACATTGTGCCACACACACATCAGTAATCCTTTACAATGCCTGACTCGACTCGCTGTGCTGTGGAACACTCCATAACCCATTGTGACTTCAGTTAACTGGCTCACAAAGGTTGATGATAAAAACACAGTGAGGCTCCTAAGAGAGAATTTTGCTATGTCCCAGGACCATTAGGAACACCTCATTATAGTCAGTCTCCTGGTCACATCGTTTATAGGGAGCTGGAGAAGAGTGGGATTCGAAACCACACAATACATCAGGTTACTGGACAAACTCCAAAGATAACAAGCTTGCATCTATTAAATGTGATTTAATTTGTCAGAAAGTCTATGACGGGAACACTATGCCAAACACTGTTCCATAAAAAATCTTTTGCCATATAATTGGAAGTGATATGTTAACACAGAGAGGAAATCCGTTTAGAAATAGGAAACAAATGATAGAGATAACTATTAAAGCTCTGAATGGATAAATTCAAAGAACAGCATCCCTAGAAACTAATGGTGTCATTTCAATAAGGGCAGCACATTTTTCTTGTGCATATTCTCAGGCAAAATGGAAAACAATGAACCACTTAAGAACGCAGAATCCTCAGCAGAATACTTATGAGCAAACCCCATAAAAAGGAGAAAGGTGGAAACAGGCCTATCTGATTGGAAAAGACCAAAGTCTGTTGAAACGTGTGCTAGCACAGGAATGAGGAAACTGGCATGCTCACACTGTGGGTAGGAGTGTCTCTACAGAGACACTCTAGCAATATTAATCAAAATTACAAATGCATACAACCCATACAACCCTCTGACTCAGCAATTCCATTTCTAGGAAATTTATCTGACAGGCTCGCCATAGGCAAAATATATGTATGTGCAAAAATTACACTGCAGTGTCAATAAAAGACTAGAAACAACCTAACTGTCCATCATTAGGAACTGGTGAAATAAATTATGATAAATCCAAACGCAACACAGCTGTACAAAAAGAACGAGGCTACATTTACTGATTTGGGGTTAAGTGAAAAAAGTATACTTTTAAGGATACTATTTGTGTTGAAAAGGGGGGTGGTAAGGATATTTTCTATTTACATACATCCGTATAGATTTTCTCTGGAAGTATACACAAGAAACGGCTAACACAGGTTGCTTCTAGGAAGAGGAAATGAATGGCCTGGCGATAGGAGACTCTTTCCTCTAAACCTTATAGCATCTTTTGAGTTCCAAATCATATGAATGTCTTACCTAAAGAAAAGCGTAAATTAACCAAACTTTAAAAGGTTAAAATTTCCTGAGTGCCAAATTTGACCCAGTAAATAACTGTTCCTCCTGCGGCCTTTTAAAAATTCCCTCTTTCTTTTCTCCTTCCCTCTAACTTGTTCTTTTTCATTCACTCCTGTCGACTGTCCCAGTTCATTTCAGTCCCTTGGTGGTCTCTCAGGGACAGTGGCTGCAACTGCTCGGCCTGCTGGGAGTACTAACCGCCAAGAGGTCGATGAACTCTGTTCCAGTAATTGTCACACAAAATGGGCAACAACATCAGCTGTAAAAGAAATCTGAGTATTTACAGAAGGGCAGATAACGCCACTTATGCAACAGGAAAGAAAAAAAACAAGGTGAGGGAAGATGGGGGAAGTGATTATGAGATTTGAGAAACTCAGTTTTAACATTAGGAAAAATTCTTCCAAACCCAACTTCACACACTCATTCAATTCTGTCTGTTCCATCCATTCATAAATATTTTATTACCTTAAAAAAACCGTAATAAAAACAGAGTATCTGTGCTAGAAAAGCGATTTTCCCACTCTGTAATTAAAAAACCAACCCTGCATTCCCAGGGCTATCAGTGGCTCTGCTTCTGGAATACCCACGTCAGGAGTCACCGTGCTCACTGCTCTTCAGTTGCTTAAACTGATGTTTTCTCTTTTCATTCCCATTACTATGTCATTTATTTGCAAATGCATACATATATTAATATTTCACATGCTAGGGTCTTGTTCTGTTTTTTATTATATACTCAATGTTTCTACATCTCGAAAGCTTACTTAAAGGCCTAGAGCCTCACCTACTAAAGCTGAAACATCATTATCCCTTATAAGACGCCAAAGATATGACCTCTCTTTTTGTCCAGAGCAATGTCTGCTTCCAGATGAACTCCTAACAGATTTCTCCTCCACGCAGTCATAACTGTGGGACAAGGCCATGACTGGTCCTGCGGTCCATGGGAATCTGCGCAAGAACTCTTATAAACAGGATGCTTTGGACAAAGACAACCGGCTCACCCTATCTGCACACTGCAGCCTGACCAACACCCTCATAAAGACAAGCTCTTTACCTTCAAGGTTCTCAAAAATCACTGAAAATAAGTTCATGGGCTTCAGTAATCTCAGTTTAAGTAGGTCGGCATTACATCTAACTCCTGAGCAGGTGAACAGGTTGGATGAAAATCTCCTTAGGTCTAAAGTGCTATTCTTACTTCACTCACTCTCAACGATATTGTTTCCTCCATGAGCTACAAATGTCCTGCATAGCAGTAAAATTCCTCTTATTTTAACAAATAACTTTCCAAAATGCCTAACATTCATTAAAGTCTAAATAAGCATGCCCCTTTTTTCTAAAACTATTAATTTGCAATAAAACATACTGATAAGATTTCATTTCTTTACAAATAACAGACCTGAAAAATATCTTCAGAATTATCTTGAGATTCTTGATTCTTGTGACCACAAATGATAGAAAACTGCCATGTAGAAAAAGCAGGTCCCTAAGCCCCACACAAAAGGTAATTAATATTTTAAAAGTAGACAGTGAAATATACATTATATAGTTACACAAACGAAATTATCAACTTTCTAACTTGGCATAATGACAGGGTAGTTGGGAGGGAATGTAAAAGAAAATACTCAACAGCTTAAAATTAACAATGGGCCCATTTATTCAAGGTAGGAGGGTTCTCCCATTTCAGCTTGAAAGGACTAAAAGCCTCTTTCTCTCCTCCTCTAGGAGGAAAACTCTGCAGCTGGCCTGTCTGGAGAATCTCTCAACTGGATTCACAGCTTTACTCAGTCAAGCAATTGCAAAAAGAGGCTTCATCTTCACTTTGCACTGAAAACCAACACAGAAAAAATCTTGACTTTGAGGTGTTCAAATTTCATCCTTCAAAGACCAGTTCAATTAATTTCTCCTGTAGGAAGACAAACTCCACAAATACAAAAGATCTCTGCCCACTGAAACTGAGAAACACTTACTCTATCTTTGTCATTTCATCAAATATGTTCTTGTGACAAGTCTTATGACACTGTCTCTGGTACTGTACTTATTCTTTCTCCCCAACCTTTGTACTCTCCAATACTTTATGACTTCTTCAATGGCTTCTAGGAAGTATCCCTTTTAACTGCTGAATGAATGAATTTACAGCAAAGTGTTTCAGGATTCTGTCTTGCTCTGTTCTATGTTATACTCCCAATCAGGGCTCTATACTCCAGGAAATAGTAAATTTCTGCTTTTCAAATCCAACTAAAACCTTGTTTGAGCTAGTAACAACGGATCATGCCCTAACTCTTGAAAATCAAAGTCATTACTATTTAAGTATTAAACCGTCTGACCTCATTCTTACCTGAAAAGAAAGGTCGTAGATGTGTTTATGGAGAATTACGAGATCACCTTCAGGAAATCCAAATATTTACATTTAAGAGAAAACTCAAGCATCATACATCAGAAAATAACACACAGAACATTTCACTTTAGGATGATGTACTTAAAAGATGTTATTCACAAACTGAACCTCGCCAGTGGCATAGTGGTTAAGTTCTTGCACTCCACTTCGGCGGCTTGGGATTTGCCAGTTCAGATCCTGGGCACAGACCTAGACACCGCTCATCAAGCCACGCTGTGGCAGCATCCCACATAGAAAACAGAGGAAGATTGGTACAGATGGTAGTTCAGCAACAATCTTCCTCAAGCAAAAAGACGAAGACTGGCAATAGATATTAGCTCAGGGCCAATCTTCCTCACCAAGAAAAAGGAAAGATGTTATTCACAAATACATTATCCGTCTTGTAATTCCATCATGAGGAACATCAACTTGCCAAAATATGGCCTGGTATTGTGCAACAAGTCTCCTATTTCTTCTTATAAAATATACTGGCAAAGATCAACAAACCCACACTGCTACAAGGAAACCCATCCCCACATTCCATGGCTTCCAGGCAATTCCATAAATACAGGGTCATAAAAAGACAGTCTGCAAACTCCTGTAGCCAGCAGTCCATTTTAAGGATAGGAAATTGCAGACAATGACATGTGATCAGGCAGTTACAGCAATGTGAGGATCTTTCTAAAAGTTTGCAGGAACTACCAATCTTATCTTAGAAATCCACCTACTAAAAAAGTATGCAATATAGGTGATGAACAAATTGGAATGAAATGTTAAAATTTTATAGTTTGTCTACTTTAAGATGCAGTCATAGTTGCATATTCATATGCTAATACCAAAATCTCAAGAAAACAGAATGTTCAAGTCTCAGCCAATGACTTATTTATCTCAAATACATTTGCTATCGCAGAGTTCCAATGTTATAAAGGAACATAAATAGTCCTTTGGAATTCAACATAATACCTGACCAGAGGAAAAACTGAATACTTTTGAACTCTTAAATATAAACATGCAGGTTCCTAGCTAAGCACAAACTTGTGTTTTTCTTTTCTTTTCTAATTCAGACAGACAGTAAGCAAAAAAACAACTGCTACGTTTCCTACAATTATGAGGGACTTCATGTTTCAAGTCTCTAAGTCATTTTTTTAATTTTATAATAATAGTATTGCAAAAGATAACAACTGAGAGAATACTATGTGCCAGACCTTGCAAAGAATTTCATACACATTATTAAAATAAGAGAATCACTAAATTAAATGTTTTAAGGCATGCTTTCAAGTTTTAATTGCTTCTTGATACTATTAATTAAATAATCTGGTGACTACTGAAATATCCCAATAATTTTACATAATTAAGGCAGAATAAATACAACCAGAGAACTAATTAAGATGAGGTATAACATTAGTAATCTTACTACACCAATATAAATCAGTTATTAAGCACACATCTTTATTAGGCAACGTTACCAGGCATGTTTAAACTGAACCACACAAGGGGTTAAAAATAACTACAATGAAAGGCCAACAGCCTAGCAGCACAGTTGAGCCAACATTCCCTTCTCTCCTCCCCCTTCCCTTCCCACCCTCTCCAGCCCAGAATGAATTGCATGCCCCACTGCACAAGGCCCAAAAAGGTCACAGGAGAGGGCCGAGACTTTTGTAAGAGAACAGAAATAACTCAGCAGCTTTGTTACCGTAGTCTCTTTTAATCAGTATGTTCAAAATCCTTTAATTAGCACTCTGTCTACACAAGGAAAGCATTTCTTCTGTGCCAGGGGAGGGCACACATGTATGTACACAGTGTTCTGTTGTATCAACATCACAACATGGAGCGAGCGCCTCAAACTGTCTGCCAGGAAACTGAAGCACAGAAAACTTTTTTAAAGGCAAGGCACCACAAAATTTACATATTTCATTTGCATTTGGATTACCAAACAACAAAGTGACCATTAAGTTTGTTTCATTTAGGTGTCAATTTGTTTCTGGGCTTTTTGTTTTTAAGCAAAAGTGGAAGTAATTTAAACTAAACAATAACTGTCTTTAAACCATTATCATAAAGTAGGATATTCAGACTTAATATAAAATAATGTTAACAGAACATAAAAACAGACAATATTCAAATATTGTTCCTTTCCTCATAATAGCTCTTCAGCAGGAGAAAAAAAAACCCGGCCTTGCTCAAACAATAATAAATCACAAGGCACATTTTCACATGGATACTTTACATTTAAAATTTCATCCAACCACAAAAAGTCCTAAAAGTTGCAGGGTGGATTATGTATATGGATTTCCTTGTAAAATCTGATTAACCAGAATCAAGACAGAAATTAGCAATAAATTAAAGATAACTAAAAGTCCACAGCCAAGAAACAAGGAAAACTTCACTAGTAAACTGGGATTTCCAGTATTTTCATAGAGATATGTAAGTGTTACAAATTTATTTTTAATTTTTCAAAATCAAGTTGGATACATACAGTGTAAGAAGCAATGTAAGTATATACATATATGTATTTACACATATACAATTATAACAAAACCATAAACTTCTAAATATCTGATCAGAGAAATAATCTACCCAAATTAAGGAGGAAGTTTATTATTAGGGAGGCAGCATAGCGTCATGGCTTGAAAGCCACCTCTTCCACATCAGCCATGTGAGCTCACAGCATAGTCTGGACAAGGGGAATGACACCACTATTTCGCAGGTTGGCAGGAGAACTAAAAGAGATGATACGTGCAAGGTACTGGCAAAAATCCAAAAGTTTGCTGGTAAGGCTGTGGGAGAGGTGGGGTAGGGCCCTGGGGGTTGATATTTTCCTGCATTGCACAAAAGTGTAAATCAGCACAACCTATCAAAATTTTATATATACAAAGAAAATCATGTATATATGGTATCCACTACAGCACTGTTTGCAATACCAACACTGGAAACAAATATAAATGCCCTTGAATAGAGGACTGGTTAAATAAATGTAACTTCTCTACAGGAAAATTTTTTTTTTTTTTTTTTTTTTAAACATTGGTGGCCGGCCCTGTGACCGAGTGGTTAAGTTCGAGGGCTCCACTGTGGCGGCCCAGGGTTCGGATCCTGGGCGAGGACATGGCACTGCTCCTCAGGTCACGTTGAGGCAGTGCCCCATGTGCCAGAACTAGAAGGACCCACAACTAAGATATGCAACTATGTACGGGGCCGGGGGGGGGGGGGGTTTGGGAAGATAAAGCAGAAAAAAAAAAGATTGGCAACAGTTGTTAGCTCAGGTGCCAATCTTTAAAAAAATAAAAAAATAAACATTGGCACCTGAGCTAACAACTGTTGCCAATCTTCTTTTTTTTCCCTGCTTTTTCTATTTCCTCCCCAAATACCCCCAGTACATAGTTGTGTATTTTAGTTGTGGGTCCCTCTAGTTGTGGCATGTGGGACGCCACCTCAACATGGCCTAATGAGCAGTGCTATGTCCACGCCCAGGATCCGAACCCTGAGCCACCAAAGCGGAGGGCGTGAACTTAACCACTAGGCCATGGGGCCGGCCCCATAAAATTCTATACAGTTGTTAAAAAAATAAATAAAATAAAACTCTTTATATATTAATAGGGAAAGTTCTCCACGGCACTTGTTGAGAAAAAAGTAAGGTGTGGAACAGTGCGTACGATATGCTACCATATAAGTAAAATGAGTAGATACTCATATTTATTCGAATATATTAAAAAAATCCTCTGAAAAGTTTACAAGTAATTAATAGCAATAATTACCCACTGATGATGAAAGTGAACCAGTGCCTGACACATCGTCAAGCCTCAACAAACAAAAGCTGTAATTACTCCCCTCATCGGTATCATCATCTCATGAAAACAGATCCTTAAAATATATACACAGAATACAGTCAAACTAAACGCATACTGAGGTAAACAGCCAAATCTCAATTATTCATAGGCTGCCTATCTAGCTGGAGATCCAAGCCCTTCAATTCCTCTTCAAAGGGAAGTAGCTTTGGGCCATTTTACTGTTGGCTACCACCTTCACCAGAGCTGAGGAAATAACACCACAAACAGTCATTTTACTCCATATTGATCAACAGTGTTTAATAAACAGCTTTGAGCTGAAAGGGACCATGAAAATCCCCTAGTGCAACCTTCTAACATTACGTAGGAAGAAACTAAGGCCCAGAGAATTCCACAAACTGGTGGCAGTTCAAAGATTTGGAGTCTGCTCTAGTGTGAAATGTTGTCCACTTTATTATTAATAAGATGAAGGGAAACTGAAAATAAACTTAATTGAAATCAATTATCCTTGCTAAATTCCCTCCCCGCACCATCGTTTATTACAGATAACTAAGTGTGCCGAGATCAAATCCTAGAAGCAATTGTAATAAGCAGAGTACAGGTCATCCAGAGAATTCAACAACTCAGCCCTGAAGTTTCCAGGACTAAGCAGTGAATGAACATCTGTAACAAAATCTGTAAAGTTTGCTTACACTAGAGATTGTCAGAGGCATGTTGAAATCTTTGCCACCTTGCAGCCGGAAACCCCAAGGAGCTGGGCCAACCAAGGACACGCTGTAGTTGCTCATGATTCTAATGGCTCAAAGTCCAATCCCAGAAAATGAGAGACTGTGAAAGAAAATTAGATGGTTAACAAAAATGTTTATTTGAAACTCTATTACATATTGAAACGTATTTAATATAAACCCAACTAAATGATGTTCAGTATTTCGTTTTGGGGGTATAAGAGGAAATACAGCACAAACACATATTAAGTTCCCATTTCAGTCTAAGAAAAGGAATCTGTGAGCTAATATACAATTTCTAAATTCAAGCCAATTTCCAGAGTCTAAAAATTCCATATCAGAATTATATTTCTAGATACTTGATCAGTTTTGCAACTTGCTGCGATCCAATCTGTGGCTTCCTGCAATACAAACTTTAACTCGAAGCACTTTACAACACTTCGTTATATATATAAAAAACAACAAGATTCTATTTCAGTTTTAATTGAAAATGATTTTCCCTTCCCTCTACCTCATGCATTCTTTTGCCTGCAGTTGGCAAGAGTCCTTCAATGTCACTTACCTTCTAAGTTACTCTAACATATGAAAAGGACTGCACGTTCATAGACTCTCGTTCATGCTTTCCAAATACGAAATTCTTTAAAATGAGATGTTTTTTAATGCACAAAACTATTCCCTCCATCCTAAATTACAATTTGTCTTTCCTTTTATATGGACATGGCATTTTCCACACTGAAAGTAATATTTACTTTTCCTTCTGTCAGGCAATGATAGGCAATACTCCAGCAAGGTGAGATTTCAGTCAGAACTGCTTTTTGCTGCCTACACACATCAGGCAAGAGAGAGAGTGCGTAGTGAGCACACGGTGAACAAAAGTGACTAACCATGGTAGGAGCACAGGGTTAATCTTAACACATGACAGGGAACTGGAGCTTTAGAAAAGAACCGACACTTCAGTGGTCCTTTTTCTGTGTTTTGCTCTAAGTGTGTTCAGAATGACTCTCACGATAGTACTTTTATATAATAAAAAACTAAAGGAAAAAAAGTGTGACTTGAGTTTGGTATTGGTTGTTATGGTGGCTAGATGTGGATGGGAGAAATTGGTAGGAATGGAGATTTTCTAAAATGTAATACTAAGAAACATACCATTTCCCTCCTTTAAAATATTTGAAATATAACAGATGTATAATTTAATAAGTTTAAAACCATTTTTTCTAAAAAAGCTGTTTAAGATATACTTCCTTGGAAAATCTGCACTGTTCAACCAAATCATCACCTTTTATTATGTCTTAAAATATTTTTCCATTTTTTTCAAAATTTCTATCCCATCCTACCAAACTAAAAGTGGCAGTGTAGTTATTCAAACCAGTGTATTAAAGGCAAACATTCCATCTTCTCATAAGGGGAAAATGAGGCAAAACTTTCAAATAAGTCCAGTTCTTAAATAAAGTTAAATCAGCAGAAATCTGCACGAGATCTACCTAGAAGCTAAATGAGCTTTTCCGCTGGCATGGTGGTACCCTGAGCTACTGGGCAATAATAACATTACTTCAGGGCTGATGGAACAGGCACCAAGCACTAAAAAGACCCAAAGGCCAAGCCAGAAGTCAAACTGCTAGAAACATGTGAAAAACCAGTAGTAGGGAGGCAAGGAGGAACCACAAAATTAAATTGCTTTCCTGCTATAATATGGGAGGATTTTCATAGACCCAGTGCAGGAGGACAGTTTTGATATTGGCACAGGATACAAATCAGAAGCATGTACAGCCAACAGACTTCACAGGCTGCCTGCCCCTCCTTTTTTAATCTTTAACTTGTGTCAAGAGGAGACTATGAAAGTTAGGCTCAACTTCCTCTGGCCCCACTGTTCCCTACAAGAAAATGCATTTAATTTATATATCAACCCACAGCACATGCAACTTCCCTTTACTTGCGAGTTCCCTTCCAGACTTCTCCCATTGGTTATTAAATTTTCTAGCACTGGCAAGGTCACAGCCACACTACAAAACCAGTATCATTTCATTTCTAGTCAGTGAGGTTTTATTTCTAGTATTCTCCCTCAGCTAGCTTCATTCGCCTTAAAATATTCCGATCCTTAAGCAACAGTACATTATCAGCCTTTTCCAGGTTTCCTCCATCTAGTTATTAGTGCCCAAACTCCTCCTAAAATACCAAGCAGGCAGGAAATAGTGAGCAGCCCATTCTGCTTTCAAACACGTGGAAAATGTTGGAATTTCTGTATAGCTCTGGATTTTCTTTCAGGGAAAGTCTAAATAATGTCTTTGCTCTAGGACTTGGGAAGGAAGCTTGGTAACGCCCACACTTCTATCCCAACTTCTTTAATGGGTGGGAAGGGGAAAGTAGGACCACTCAGAGTGACAAGAAGGGCCTGAAATTCACAAGCACTATCTGGAGAGTCTCTTTTTCCCCAGACTGAGAGAGGATGGAGGAAGGGCTGAAGAACGAAAGGCCAGAGGCACAGGATGAAAGCAGCCGCCGGGACAGTTTCCCAGCAGAGGTTCACGCCTCGCCCTGTTTGCCAAATAAGGCTCCCGAGCGGGCTGTTTCCGCGGCGGGCGGGCTCCGACGTCCGCACAGTCAGGAGGCGGCCCGGGGGTAGGACCTGGCGCTCACACTCCAGACCTGCCCTGGCCAGCGCAGCCACGAATGTTCTTTCCAAGCCCTGCCCGGTCCATACGCCCTTCCTTTTTCCACTTATTGTCAAACGCACTGAAGGCACCGTCTTAGAAAAGCCCCAAGAAGTACGCAAGTATTAATAAATCTGGCGATCACGACAGATTTGTTTTTTTAAACCAGCTTTATTTCGGGACACGGGGAAGTTTTCCCCAAACAGGTTACACAATCGTAAATATCGGGGAGGAAATAGACGCTTCTCAGCGTGAAAGTAAACAAAAAATAACACGCCTTTCTCCCCCGTTCGGTCCCGCTGCCTCCCCACACCCCCGAGAGATGCGCGCAGGACGCGGGGGACCCGAGCCCCGGCGGGGGCGCCCGGCCGCGGGCCGTGCGGGGGTGCCCGGGAGCCCTCCGCGTCGCTGCCTCCGCCGCGCGCGCCCGGCCGCCCGGGACGGGGACTTCCAGGGCTCGCCCGCCCCCGGGAGCTCCTCTTCGCGCGCCGCCCTCCCACCTCCGCCGCTCGGCGCCCAGAAAGCACCTGAAGCGCAGCTCCGCCCGAGGCGCGCCCCTCCGCCTCCCGAGCGCGGCTTCCCTCCACGCGCCCGGCGCCCGCTTCCTTCCCTCCTCCCTGCGGGAGACCGGCGACGCGCATCCCCGGCCGCCAGCCACTCACCTCGGCGCGGCGCGGCGCTGCCTCCACCTCAGACGAGCGCTGACAAGTGACTCGCGGTGCGTGCGCTGTCCCCACGGCCCGCGGGAACTTCCGCCTCCTGGCGCCCTCCGGCCCCGCCCCCGGCCGGACACGCCCCCTCCGCTCCCGGCCACGCCCCCAGCCGGGCAAGGTTGCCCCGAGCGGGCGGAGTCGGCTGCCGGGGAGCTGGTGCGCGGGCCTGCTGGGGCGAGCTGAAGGCGGGGCGCCGCGGAAAACAGGGACGCTCCCGAGTTTCGGTGGGAGTAGGCTTAGGGCATTTGGAGCAGTACCTGGCAATGGTTTGCTGCACGTGTCTGCTTTGGAGTGGACGCGTTTGTCCCTCCAGAAACTTTGAATTGGCAAGCAGTTTCTCTAGCTAAAAATAGAAGGGAGTTTGGGATCAATCCCTATCTGCAAGTTCAGCGGTTACTGCCTGGTTCTTTGAGAGAGCTTATTTACGTGCCCTGAGAAGTGCAGACCCTGAAGTCTGTGGGTCAGGAAGGTGAAAACCGGTAACCCTAATAGCTAGAAGTTAAATCCTGTGATCACACCAGAAGGCAGTGATAGAGTAGCGGCCAAAAGTGATTCAACCACTATGCAACCTCAGCTTATTTTCTAAGTCCGAATCAATAGCCCACTTTCCAGTTTCCACAAAGTTGCTTGATTTAGCCCAAGGAATTTATTCACAAGCAGACTTGAATAATGTTCAGTAAACACACGGAAAGTATCTTGTTGACTGTTTTAAACTGTAAATTGGCTAATAAAATGTGAAAAAGACAAGTCTTAACTAAGGGACATGTAATGCAAGGATGAACTTCGTGGGGTCCTTGAATCCCCTACAAGTGCAAACAAGATTCTAGAGGAGCAGCGCCGGAACTGCTCTGCCAAAGCCGAGGCACCGGCTGGGGCGGCGACTGCGCGTCTGAAATGTGGCTACCGCGACGGACGCGCTGAATTTTTTGATTTATACAATTCCGGTTAATTTGCATTTTAAAACTGAAGCACAGTAAAAATTAGCGTTAAATACAATTTACTGTTTGGCTTGGACTACATTTCACATTACCATTGAAAATTTAGTTCCCAAATTGAGATATGATGGAAGTGTAAAAATGCACACTGAATTTTGAAGATTTATTATGAAAAATATGATATAAAATACCTCATTAATAATTTTTATATTGATTACATGTTGAAACGGTAAGATTTTTATATTTGGCTAAAATACGTTAAATTAATTTTGCCTTTTTAATCTGATGCTAAAAAATTTTAAATTGCTGTGTGACTCGCATTATATCTTCACTGGATGGCACTTCTCCATAGCTTTCATCACATTCTCCAAAAGATTATGTTGGAGGAAAGGGTTTCCTAGTGTGAGAGTTCATTTACAGAGTTCTTTAATATATTTTATCATGTTTGACATCTCACCTCAAAATTAAATAAATAATAATAATAGTGGCCATTTTCAAATAACTGCCATGTGCTAGACAATGTGGTAATCCTTACAATAATTTTATAAGATGAATGTCTTCTCCATTTACAGTTAAGTAAATTCAGGTTGCAAGAGACGACAGCTTGTGACAGCTCCGCAAGACCATGGCCGGAGTTACCCTATGAGGGTCCCATCTCTGCTCCTCCTCATCTGTCTGCTGCTGCTACAGTTAAATTGAGCTGGATCAACAAAGGTTGACTAAAGACATGGAGAACTACAGGCAGCATTTGAAAATATCATCTCGAGGTGATGAGGAAGAATTGAGTAGGGGCAGTGTTGCCTACCTTTGCAAATTTAATTTTAGCCTACAGATGCTGGCCTACCTCTCAGTCCTCCTCCTCCTCCCCCAGCTGAAAGCCTAGGGTAGAGAGTGAATGAGCCAGATTAAGGTAAGATGTGAAGGCTGATATCTATCCGTTTCCCCTGAAGAACCAACTGCATCAGAATGACATTTGTGGCTGGTTAAAATTGCATTTTCCCGGACCTCCCCCAGATCCAGGATCTTTGCAAGTGGGCCCCAGGAATCTGCCTTTTTAACGAATACTCCCTACCCACCTCCAGGTAATTATTAAACTGAAATGCTTAAAAACCAATCCCCCAGATATACCTCTATATCCCCAATTTACTGTGTATTGTGCTTAGGTGAGACCCATGCATCTCAGACAGCAGCAACTTATCTCAGTTTCTTCATCTTAAAAGAATTGATAATTAGAAATAACCTTTTGTGGTTGTCATGAGGAGTAGAGACAATAGATATAAAGCACCTTGCAACATGCCTGGCACTGAGTAATTGTTAAATAAATGGTGGCCACATGAAACTTTCCTAACCAATTGATTAGATTTATTTATGTGTCATAAAAGACAAGTAGAAAACCTTACCTTCATTATGCATGTACTATGTTCTTGGTGATTTATGTACATTATCTTATTTAATTGTTACAACCATATAGAGTAGGTATTTTTTCAGAGGATGAAACAAAAACTTGGAAATTAAGAAATATAACCAAGGACACACAACTAATTAGTAATATAAGTAGAGCAGAGGGTCTGCCTCCAAAACCATGTCCTTTTCATCTCAACACACTTCCCCTCTGTAGATTCAATAAGCCGCCCAGCTTAAAGACCAAAGAAAGCTATAAAAAGCTATAGCAACTAACACTGTTGAGGGCCATAGAGGTGCAACCTGCAGCAAATTATGGAAATTAAATAGACACTGAGTTATTTGTCTATGAAAGAGGATGAAACTCCTGATCCACTTCCGGCGAGGCATCTGCCTTAACTTGTTTTAGAATGACTTGCCACGGAACCATTCTGACTCCGCTTCTCCGTCTCCCTCATGACTAACATTTATGAAATGGTTGGCCATGGTCTGAAGGACAGTCTAGCAGGAAGATAACTGATACATTGGGAAGTCAGACCAGTGTCTTAGCCTCATTAACTCTATAGGCTAAGCAATGAGGCACTCGCCACAAAGGAAACCGTATTAAAAGCTTCACTTTGTCATAACCAGTGCACACAATGCTAAAGTAGTGGAAAAAATTAGATCAAAAGATGAAGTGATTTAGCGGGAAGAGTTTTAAAGAATATTCCATCTAAACATAGTATTTACCTAAGTGTGCGAATGTTTGCTCTAACATTATCCAATGTATGACTCAGAATCCTCTTGCTGTACTTCAAAAATAACAGAAACTTTAATTACAAGATTGCATGGCTGTGATGAGTTTTACAGTTGCACCCAATAAACTACAAAGTGCCAGCCTTTTAAAAAGTTCCTATATCACTCTAAGTCAATTTGTCTTTTAAGTTAAAATCCTGAAAGGGAAATAAACCACTCATAGGTATTTCATGTTTGAAATCTAATGGAGAGGAGGCATTAACTATTCTCATACCTAAAGAAACACCTGGTAATCTAGGGAGAAAGAGCTAGAAGGCATAGTGTCATTCTAAAACTTCCTAAGGAGTCCTGGGAGGAGGGCCGGGACCACAGCAGGCACAGAAAGCGTGGAAAGGAATAAATGGATGAGAACGACTCCACGAACAAATCCATGAAGACTGGGCCACTGAGCAAACGTGTGATTGAGGAAGAAGTTAAAAAGAAGTTTAAACTTCTTAAAACTAGCTTCAAGCTTTCAAGTCTGGGTTTGGGGGGTGATATTAATAACTGATATTGAAGGCAGAGGAGCACGTTTTGAAGGGACTATGCATTTCACCAGCAATCTCCAGTAAGCGAAAAAAAAGCCAGTTGGGAAGTGAGGGGTATGAATAAGAAGGGTTGATACTAAGGGCACTGAACAAAGCACTGGGGAGCTTCAAGTTTGAGATTTCAGAAGGCGAGGAGTATTCCTCATGATAAGATCAAGGTTTAGCCAGCCTGATGTCGTACTCAGATTACGTCGTTTCTTTGAGAAGTCCAGTGGGAGGTTGACAGGATAAAGAAGACATGATTTTGGAGGTGAGATAGAAACAAAATATGTAGGTCAACAATTGAAAAAGCTTGTTGTATGAAGAAACATGTTATTTGAAGAAAGTCAAGGAAAGAAGACATGAGTCTGAGGCACATCTTCCCGATGAGTTGGTTGTGCCAAGAAATTAATGTTCTCAGGCTGGGAGGTCCAGCAGGCTGGGAAGAAGCGTCATCCATTTTCCTCAGTTTCCACATTTGCCTTGACTTAAAAAGAGTTGAGAAGCACTGGGCTAGGAAACCAAAAAGATAAATTAAAAAACTGTCGGCTTTCCATGTACTCATAACGTATGGCACATTTGCACTACATGAGTTAGGAAAAAGTGAAGAAGGAAGATTTGGAATGCTCAGTGTGAGAGTGCTCTCTTTGATAGACCTTACTTACAACAGGTCCCAGGTCGTTTTGGAAAATACACTGGGTGCACACATCTATACAGGGTCCCTTTGTTAAATTATCTTCAATTAAATACTTTTGAACGTACCATCTGTTTTCTCACAGGACCCTGACTGATACGTTATTGATGATTCTTTTTAGCATCGACACCTTGGCATAAATCATTAAAATGTTATGTGCACATTTATTGAGCATCTCCCATGCCGTAAACTCCGTCGATATGTTTTTAAAGGCAAATTGATTTTTTGGAAAAATATTGGATTTTTGCTTTTTGGGTTTTAAAATCAATGACTTTTTACATCAGGCATTTTTGGGTTTTTAGAAGCATTTCCATCAGATTAAAGTGTTGTGGTATAACCTACCATCACTTAGAATCCAGAAGTAAATGTTATCTTTCCACATTGTCAACTTTCTAATCAATAAAAGAGCTTGAAACAATTGTGATTATTCTGAATCACAAATAAAATACTTATTAAATCTAGATTTCTCTATGTATACATGAAGTATTAACCCTGGTTGTCTTTGGGAGAAGGGATTAGAAGGTCATTAATTTTTTACTTCATAAAGTCAAGTCTATATGAAAGTCTATATTTATATAAGTAAAGTCTATATTTCTGATTTTTAGAGAATATTTATTACATGTATAATGAGAATAGAGCAACACAGATTTGTTTTTTAAAAAACCATATGAATTGACTAAATTCATCATGATAATATAAACCTATCTTAGCCCAAAATTAATTTTAAATTAATTGGTTTTTAAATCTTAATTTTTTAAGTATGGTTTGTCCCAAACTACGATGTAATCTCTACTGATCCATTAGGTAGTTTTTCACGTTGTCGGGGTTTAGAATTTCTCGTGTTTTTCCATGCGTGTCTCCATCAATGGTGGAGCTGTGAGGACATACTTATTAACAAGACTAGTGTACAAATAAGGTCATTTAAACAAGTGGTATTTTGGATTGGAAAGATCCTTGGGAAAATCTAATCTTAACATGCCTTATTTACAGTAAAATTTCCCCACCCAAAAAACAATACCTCTACTAAGGGTTTTTAAAATCCGTTTACATACTCTGGGAAAAGCAAGGAAACTAATATTTTCATTGGAGGGTATCCACATGTGTAGTCATGGTGGAATGCATTAAGACATGCCATTCCTAGCCAAAATGTAAGAGATGTAGTACTAAGAATGATGAATCAATTCATCAAAAATCTGATTCAAGCATAGAATTGTATTTAAGATAAGGAATAATATGAAGGAATGAATATAGATCAATAACATAAACCAGAAATATACTTAATTCCACTGAAAATATCCAATTCACACATCACATCAAATTCTGCCAGTGTGTAATATGCACATACCTATTGGCATTTAATTTCATAAAATTAACTCTGGGAAATTCATCAAAGCCACTTTCTGCCAGCTGTGAAAAAGTTAACTGATGAAGAAAGTAAGCAAGACATTTTTTTAAATCTATGAGATATGAAACTGGAATCTTTAAATATTTTTATAATCTGATTATTTCACATGACAACATATTTTTTAAACTATACTTTAGCCAAAGTTTGATGCCTGCTTCTTCTCAGAATTTAAAAGCTTTAACAAAAAAACTGTAGTTTTATGATGTATAAATAACAAAGTCCATCCATTTTTACTTAAATATTATTACACTAGACATTAAAACTTACATTTTAAAATTCATGGAAAAATTAGATATAAGTGTTATCCGTGGTTGCCTCTGGGTGGTGAAACTGGGTATAATTTTATTCTGCTTCTCTTTGCTTTTCGTGCTTTTCAAGTTTTCTATGAAAACATTTTACTTCTATAATAAACTGAAAATTAGGAGTAGCATTTTTAATACATGTTACTATACATAACATTGTTATATACATATATATTGCTATATACATTGGTATATACATATAACAAATATCTTTGAAATAAATTGAAATTTTGAATAATAACCATTCCTTTTGAACACACTAATAGCTGGATAGGATACTCACCTGAATCCTTTATACATATTGAGTGTTGGCTTACTCATCCTCACAGCAACCACAGGAGCTAGGTCCTATTATTTTCAGATAAGGAAATGAAGGGACAGAGTTAATACAACCCACAGTTGTCTGGCTGACTAGTATAGGCAGAGACAGATTTTGAACCCAAACAATTTGACCGTGGAGCACATGTACTCTACTGAAATACGTGGTTGCTTTTACAGAGTAGACTATGGAAGTTTGTATGTGAAATTTTCTTTTCGAGCAAGTCTGATTCAGCCCAATGTGGTTCTAATTCAGGAAGCCAACTTCCTCGAAGATTTTTATGTTTTTGCCTAGAACTGACAAGGAGTGTTAGACGAGTAAGCTGCAATAAGGTAAAAAGATTCATCATAATAAAAGTCATTTCAGGATTAAGTGATGAATCTCTAAACCTGATAAAAAGAAATACTTTCTTCAAACATTTTAAGCTGAAACCATTATTTCAATTAAGATTTATAGCCTTCCCTACAGAAAGTGGCCTCTTGATAATAATAACTTATTTTTCAGTATGTGAAAAAGAATGAAAAAATTAAATTAAAATCTCCACAGGGTATTTGGTTTTCTCTATGAATTTCTTCTAGAAAGGAAAATTTGAGAACCTATATGTGGTTGTTCCATCAATACAAAATCAAACATCCCAATTAAATCTGAAAAATAAAGTATCCACAAATTTGGTTTAGATAAAACCAAACTATTAGATATTTTCAAATATTTAATTTAATTTAATTTTTTAACTTAATCCAGGTATTTGATATCAATATACCTTAAACAATCTTTTTTTTTTCTTTTTGCTTTTTGGTGAGAAAGATTGGCGCTGAGCTGACATTTGTTGCCAGTCTTCCTCTTTTTTCCCTCCCCAAAGCCCCGGTACATAGTTGTATATCCTAGTTGTAGGTCATTCTAACTCTTATATGTGGGATGCCACCACAGCACTGCTTGATGAGTGGTGCATGGTTACGCGCCCAGGATCCGAACCAGTGAACCCCAGGCCGCCAAAGCAGAGCACACAAAGTTAACCACTTGGCCATGGGGCCAGCCCTAAAGAATCTTACTAGAGTAGTCAATGAAAGATGTATTAAATGGTAAAAGATAAGTTTTTTGATAACTTTTTAAAACAAACACGTTCAATACACCAGTTAAGGTAATATGACAAGAAGTACTGTGAAAAACATAAGCAAAATGATTACTACAGTGAAGTAAATGAGGCACATTTTCCAAATTGACATCAATTGAATATCTCCTTTAATGAAATTTATTAGGCTGATAAGTCTTTCTATGTAGGATTTAATCTTCAGGAGAAAAAAACTGAGGGCATCTCTAGTTTTCTTTATACCTATCTGGTCAGATTCCTTGACAAAATTCTTGTAGTTATACTTAATATAATTTTATATTACTTATAAATTATATTATTTATTAAATTTATAATATTTAGAATTTAATATTAAATTTATATATATACTATCATATATAAATTATATAATAAGTAAATCAGTGTGTTATCATTTCAGAATTTAGCCTTGGTAACACTAAAGTGTTTCTGGCCCAAAGACAGGAGCGCATATAAATTTTGAACAACAGACCCTGTTGGCACCCAAGAGGACAGAGACCTTGGAACACAAAGAGAAGCTCTAGTTCTTTTTATCAAGACGGCAGAAACACCTCTAGGAAAATCAAAATCCGGTCTATTTCACAGATATTTCAATATGCTGGGCAGGGCCAAATAAGTATCAATTCCTCCTAGAAAAGAAATGAGTTGGTCCCATTACAACTTGAGCCAAAGTATCAACTGTTACACAGAGATCCAAATATAGTGCCTGCTGGCGAAGACGCCCCACCGACAGAGGCGGGGCGGGGGACACCTGATAGCGCAGCTTCAGTAACTTGAGCTCAGCTTTTGCTTGTTGTGGAGACAAATACACTGAAAATCCAGGCAGCAAACAAATCACATTCCCTCAATTTTAGAAAGTTCTTTGAAGATGGATTTTCAGTCTCTTGCTATGTCTTTTTGTTTGTTTTACTTTTTATCATGGAATTTTCAAACATACACAAAATAGAATAATATAATGAACTCCCAATGTATCCATTACCTAGCCTCAACAATAACCATCATTAATATAATTTTAGTTGTACGTGTAGTTTTAAACAAAGATAAGTTTTATTCATGACAAGATTTCACAAACTATTTTTCAGGTTAAATGAAGAAATGTGGGTTTTAGTTCATCCATGTTGCACTTAAAAAGTTGGTAAAAAAGAAAACACTTGGCAGGTTTTTTTCCAGATTGAAACTCCCAGAGCAAATAAATCTTCGTGAGGTCTCCATCAATTAAAACTGAGCATGTTCAGAAATTCACTTTATTAGTTCAACTAAGGAATAGACAGACTCTCGCGGACTCATTCCTGCCAATAATAAAGTTCACTGGAAGCTAATGAAAAACCCAGAAATTCAACTTGTTGATTTATAATATAGAATACTTGTGAAGCAATCTGGAATGCTCAGGTCATTTTACTTCCAGGAAAGTTTAATTGAAAAATAAAATTTAGGTTAAAGTTTGTTCATCAAGAATAGAATCAGAATAAGAAGGGGTGAATGAAGTTAGGAGAACCTCATCCTGTTGGGGTAGCCAGATGGACTCTTCCCTTGTTGGATGACTACTTCAGTGGGTGATGCTCATAGCACACCTGCCCCAGGCCAGGGTTGGAGAGCACTAACACGGCTTACTTTCACTCTCTTCCTTATTAAACTTCCTCATTTCCATTTTTTTCTATTACTAAAATACTTCACCATGAAGATATCTAGTTTCCAAGATTGTAGCTTACCTACCTCAGTAGCATTTTAAATTAATATCTTCTGTTTAGAGGGAAACTGCCAGGCCTCTTGCTGAAGTCTAGGAGGCAATCAACTTAGAAACTATTGACTCCTGGGTGTGCTATCTACCATCCCTCAGGTCATTTAGATTTGAATACTGGCAAAACACAAATACAGGTTTTTTTCCTGTTTTTTCAGCTTTCAGACAAAGGGCTCTAACTTTTTTTCCGGGTTGTTAAGGAAAGACTAGTCTATAAACCAATCTCAAAGAATCAAAGTTCTCACTTCAGATTTTCAACTTGAACATCAGAAAAAATATTTTTCATCTTTTTGCAAGCTTGTTGATTCTATTAATATTTGTTTCTCTATGAGATGAATAAATCAGACACTTTGTTTCTCCTTTGTGCATGAATATGCCACCAATTTATTATTACTATATTAGCTTTTCTTTATCAAAGGTTTGAGAATTGAAACAATTTCAAGCGTTCTCAGATTACAGGATTAGAACTTCTGTTTCATTAACTCTCTCAGACTAAGTAACAGAGGAGTACATGAGATGCTTTAGTCCACAGAGCCAGAGGTTTCATGTCTTCCTTCATTTGTTCTAAGTGGCTTCCCTTCTAACCCAACCCTCGCCAATCCATAAGAACTTGACTTGATCAAACGGCCTGTCTACTGACACGAATTCTTAAAAATCAGTTCCAACTGAAAGGATAATATCGGAGAACATTTCATTGTAGCTTCATCGATTGTCAACGCCGTCTGATTCTGGCACTGTAAAGGGCAGCTTCCTCCTCTGCCAGTCTGTTCCCAGAAGGTTGGCGAGTAGAGCATTAGTGACAAAATGGTGGGGATGCAGAGGAATTTCCTTGCTGTAGCATTCTGAAACCAGGAATATCTCTGAAATAATGACATTTGGTTATCTTCTATGCAAATATATTGTTGGGTATAGATAGTTTCACCAAAATAATTCACTTTTTAATTTTGAAGTTGAAAAATTCCCTGATTAGTTCTGCAAAGTCTAAGGCAATCTTCTATTTTTTTCCTCAGATTTATTTATCTATGTTTAGTTTCTTATCTATATAATTACAACCATTATGGATTGATAAGTAATTTCTTTGAAGAGCCCATCTGAAAAATGACAATAAAATTATGACAATATCAGAGCATGATATATTTAGCTCAGAGTGGCCTACACATTGAGCATAAATACAATGCTTACTATTCACATTTTTTCCCTTAAAAAAATTGTAAGGGGCAACATATGAGTGGTAGGATCCTGCTTTCTTACAAATGAACTTTGAAAGTTGTACTGGGCGACATGAAGTATGAACTTTGGATGTTATTTGCTGACAAATTTGCTATTGTACTACATAGTTATAACTGATTGTAATGTTTAAGGCTTTTATTAAAAGACATTTTTGCTTTGGTTATTAAGGGTTTTTATTAATGATTGCGTTCTTGTGGGAGGAAGCAACAGAAAGGGGAATGTAGAAGGAGTAGGAAAAAGAATAGCAAGAGAAAACAAAGGAGAAGAGACAAGGAAACAAAAAGAAAGGAGAATGGGATGGCCAAGGCAGAAAGTTGCTTAGAAAGAAGAGAAAGATGCAGGAGAAATTCTGAGAAGGCAGTTTAGTGGTTCTCATAGTAGTGTGATTATTTCTGGCAACAGGACCCCAAGCACCACCCAGAAGATAAAAGACTCCCATGTAACTGTGGTGATAAATATTTAGTTCCAATCGTGTCCTCTTTACTCTCAAGTTAATTTTTGCCCCTCTTAGTTATTTGTTCCATCACTGTTACCCAAAGCTGCTGATCTTTTCTTTTCTCTCTTCTTTCAATCTTAAGGTAACGAGACTCCTGGTCCTCTTCTGTCATCAAGCCAGAAAAGTAGGCAAACCAAGTTTAGGTGAAAGAGGGATGAGGTTTCCAGAACCCTCTGAACCCAATCATACCCTTGTGTTGTCTCCTGAGCTAACAGCACTCCTCTGCTAAGCTTCTGTAGTGCAGGGTGTCTGAAAATAGCATCCCCTTTTACAAAAGAGGAAAC